>NC_057717.1:43536684-43540140 GCF_004010195.1 Chiloscyllium plagiosum | reverse complement strand
AGGTTTCCATGTGGACAGATGGAGCAAGCAATTGCATGGTTGCTGGGGATTCAGGGGCAGATTTCCCCTTTGCTGGGCTGGAATTCTGGCCAAGGTAATGAACGTGATTTTCTGACATTTTGAATCTTACTCTGGATTCTTGCGACTTTACTAATTGAACTGAATTTCAATTTGCCTTTGCATAACATTATTCAATCTTCACTGTTAATAAAAACCATGCCACGTGCTCGTGGATGTAGTATGCTGAACATTGTTGATGTTGTGTGCAGTGTGAGTGGATGTGTCATATGAACATGCCAAAGGAAGTTAGTGAAATGTCAGTGAATAGAGTTCTCTGACGAATTGAAGCCGATAGAAGGAAAATCCCAGTACAGTGGCGACATAACATTTCCTGTGATCAACGCGGGAAGCCACAGAAAACGTACGCAGTATTCAATAAAATCGATTTTCACCACATTTATCTGTGCCATTTTCCTGAAGTTGATGCTTAATAATCGATTATCTATTATCAGTATAACCTCCTCTGCATTATGTTTCATTTCAGGTCCACAGAAAAAAAATGAGTAATTGGGTTGAGGGTCCCAGTGGTAAGATCAGGAGACGTTCGTCATCATTAGACTACAGATCCAGCTGTGTAATTAGTTAGCTTGCTGTACTTGCATGACAGAATGGCAGTACATGAGCTGCCAAAGTTGCGCATTGGATTCTCGCCAGGTGTTTGTTTTACTGATAGTGAACAGAGATGATGGCAACTTCAAGCTGAAGAACAGTTCAAACACGGAGTATTACACCGCAATAAAGTGCTTTTGGCACCAATGTTCCACCGACCTGTGATGCCAATCTGAAGTCCATCTGACCAGCATTTTGGCATTATAAACCGTAAGTTTATCCAATGATCATTTACTTGCCCAGAAGGTTGGTGAGTCTACGACTGTTGAAGGCAAGGCGTTCTGCACCTTTACTACTCTCTGAGAAAGGAATCGACCTCGGCATCTATCACACTCACATTACATCGATGTGCCATTTTGCCAACCATCACCATTGAAGAAAAAGGCCTTCACTGTCTACCTTAAAGCAACCTGACTGACTGTGTGGAGTTTGCACGTTCTCCCCGTGTCTGCGTGGGTTTCCTCCGGGGGCACCGGTTTCCTCCCACAGTCCAAAGATGTGCAAGTCAGGTGAATTGGCCAAGCTAAATTGCCCGTAGTGTTAGGTAAAGGGGTAAATGTAGCGGTATGGGTGGGTTACGCTTTGGCGGGTCGGTGTGGACTTGTTGGGCCGAAGGGCCTGCTTCCACACTGTTAATAATCTAATCTAATCTAAAGTAATCTAATCTAATCTAAAAAAACCTCTGATCATCTTTTATGTCTCTATTAATTCACGTCTCAAAATTCTTATCTCAATCAAAAACAGCCTCAAGTCCCTCAGCCTTTCCTCGTAAGACCTTCCCTTCACAGAAGGCAATATCCTAGGTAATCTCGTCTGTACCCTTTACAATGCTTTCACATCCGTCCTATAATGTGGCGACCAGAACCGCACGCAACTCCACAAGTTTGGCCATACCAGAC
The DNA here is from genome assembly GCF_004010195.1 of Chiloscyllium plagiosum. Taxonomy (NCBI): domain Eukaryota; kingdom Metazoa; phylum Chordata; class Chondrichthyes; order Orectolobiformes; family Hemiscylliidae; genus Chiloscyllium; species Chiloscyllium plagiosum. The sequence goes on along the minus strand of NC_057717.1, from coordinate 43,538,572 downwards.
AAATTTCTGCAGCTGCAAAGGGATCGTTTGGAATTGAAACTCAATTCCTCTCCCAATAAAAACGAACACACTGTGCTCATTGCAAACAAATCCATCAACGTGTGTGTTAACTTTCATAGTTTTATATACATGGACGCTGAGATCGCTCTGCTCATCTAAACTTCCAAGAATATTACAATTAACCCAGAACTTTTTATTCTTGTTGCTCATTCAAAAGTAAATCACCTCACACTTTTCCACAATAACCTCCATATGCCACCGCTGAGCCCCGATCTGCAGATTATTCATGTCCGTCTGTAACCTGCAGCAGACTTCGGCACTGTTGACAACTCCATCGACTTAGTGTGTTCTGCGAATTTACTCATCAATCTACCCATGCTCGAACCCAGGTCATTTATAAAGGTGACAAACAGCAGTGGACCCAAAAAAGGAACCTTGTGGTACACCATGAGTAACCGAACTCCAGGATGAATATTTTCCATTAACTACCATACTCTGTGTTCTTTCAGCAAGCCAATTACTGATATAAACCGCTAAATCACCCTCAATCCCATGTCTCTGTATTTTATGCAACAGCCGACCGTACCTTCGTGAAAATCATATCCACCATGTTAACCACTTTACTCTCATCCACTTGTTTGTTGTCCTTTTCAAAGAGCTCAATAAAGTTTGTGAGGCACAACTTTCTATTCGCAAAATCGTGTTGACTGTAGCGAATCAACTTCTTCCTTCTTAAGTGATTAGACATCATATCCCTCATAACCTTTCCCAAAACTTCACCTTCAAGGAAATACGGCTCACTGTTCTATAATTTCCAGCGTTCTCCCTACTCCCCATCGTGAAGAAGGGGACAATATTTGCTGAAATCGAGTCTTCTCGCACTAATCACATAGACACTGACGAAATAAAGTTGGTAGTCAAAAGTTCTGCAAACTCCTCCCACGATTCCCAGAGAATCCTAGGATACATCCCATCAAGCCCAGGGGACAAATCTGTTTTCAGGCTTTCAAGAAGTGCGAACAACTCGTCTTTACGAATATCAATTTCGTTTATTCTAACAGATTGCATCTCAAAATTCTCTTCGACAGCATTGTATTTTTCATTTGAGATATGATGAAAAATATACATTCAGCGGCTCTCCTATCCTCGGACTCCGTTGACGACGTCCTCCTACTGTTCTTGATAGTCCCGAATTATATCCTAGATATTCTTTTATTCTTGAAATGATAAGAGAAAGCTTCAGGGTTTTAAATGACCCTGCCAACTAAAGACTTTTCATGTCTCCTCTTTGCTCTGAGTAGCTCTCTCTTTTGGCCCTTCCTTTGTAGCTTTTAATTTTCAAGTGCCCTAACTCAGCTTTCATATTACATGTTTACATGCACCGCCTTCTCCATCTTGACAAGAAATTCAACTTGTTGAGCAAAAATGACTCCCTGTCTCAACCTCATATTCCCTGCATGACGCACACATACTTATCAAGGGCATGCAGGAGCGCTTCCCTGAACAAACTCCATATTTCAGGTGTGCAAAACCCCTGCGTTTACTTTCCCATCTGGTTCATCCTAACTCTTGCCTGATTGCATCATACAGGCCTTTCTGCCAGCGGTACCTCATGCTCTGCGATATATATATATATATATATATATATATACCTCTCCATCACTAAATAAACATACCGAATTGTGGTCAGTATCATCAAAGTGTTCACTTATCTCCAAATCGAACAGTTGACTTGCTTCATTACGCAGTACCAAATCCAATGTGTTTTTGATTCTTGTTGGCCTGTCGACATGTGCGTCACGAAACCCTCCTGCACACATTGGGCAAAGACTGACCAATCAGAGCTCCTCAAACAATAACATTTCCAATCAATATTTGGATAGTTAAA
>NC_057717.1:43533297-43535982 GCF_004010195.1 Chiloscyllium plagiosum | reverse complement strand
TTAGAAAATTATCCACTCAGGATGTTGGTACCCTTCCGGGTCAGGTGAAGATCATCTTGTTTGTAGAGGTCCAACCGGCTCCATAGTGAGCCCCAACTATCCAGATATCCAAATCCCTATCACCTGCACCATCCTTACAACCACGTGTTCATCTGCTCTCTCCCTATTCTTTCACTCACTACAACGTGGCATGTGTAACCAATCAGAGAGAACAACTCTGTTTGATCTAGATCTAAGATGTCACCCTGGATCCCTGAATTTCTGCCAGACATCCACATCACTTTTCTTACATATGTTGTTAGTGCATCTGTGAAACATGACCTCGGGCTGCTCCCCCTCCCCTAAAGGATCCTGAAAACACGCTGCGAGACATCACAAACCTTGGTAACTTGGAGGTATCACATCAATCATGAGCCTGCCCTGTGCCCACAGAAACTGCAATCTGTCCCCCTATGTAGTCCCCAATAACTATTGCTCTCCTCCCCTCTCCCCTACCCTTCTGATCACGGGACAAACACTGTGCCAGAGATCTGTACCCCCATGGCTTACTCCTCATATGTCATCCCCCCAAAAAGTAACAAATACAGTATGCTTGTTACAGATGGGCACAACCAAAGTGGATGCCTGCACTGGATGCCTGTTCCCTTATCGTCTCCCGACTGTATCCCATCGATCTTTTTATTGTACCTGAAGTGTAACTGCCTCCCTATAACTCCTCTCAATTCACCTCAGACTTCCGAAAGATCCAATGTACAGCTCCAGTTCCCTAAAGCTGTTACCAAGGAGATGAGTTGGGTGCACTTCCCGTAGATTCAAATGTCAGAGACAATACTGAAAACTCTTCGCTCGCACATTCTACAGGAATAACATTCAAATGGACGACCATCCATTCCTAATATTCTGAATTCACACATACACACAATTCAGAATATTTGGAATGGATGGTCGGCCATTTGAATGTTCTTCCCGTCGTATGTGCGAGCTATATGTATGTACATATGTGTATGTACATATAAAAATAAATGTGTGTGCGCATGCATGTATGTGTGTGTGTGCATATATATATATATAAGTTACAAAATAACATTGAGTAAAACAGCATTTATTCAAAAAATATCTGATTTTGTGGAGTGTTCTGTCCTTGGGTAATACCTCAGTTACTTAAGACCAACCATAAAGACCCCCTGAGTGAATATCCATCACTCACTAGAGATATAGAGGTAATTTTTGAAGTCGATGACGTTTCTCATGTCGCTGATCCTGCGCTGTGTTAAATTCTGGAAAGGATGTTTAGCTCGTATCATATTACTAATTTTGCTGCAAACTCGCACAGTCCATTAAAACATTCCAAAAATTATTAGGTTTATCTCATTGGATATTTTGCCTGTTATCAGAAAAACTGGAATAGAAATGACAAAGATGTTTTTAAGTACTGCTGTGAAGATTACAGAATTCAAACAGGAATTTTTTTCGTGTCTTGTCACTAGATATGGTTGGGGGAGATGAGTGAGCAGCAACTGAACTCACTCCCTTCTCTGTGATTGCAGCCAAATTTTCTAATGCAACAGATGAAAGAACAAAGGTGCATCACATCGGCAGGTCAGTTCAAACACACAATAGTATAGTTTCACTTTGATTCTCGCCATCTCCTAAAGTATTAGCTGATTTGGGAGATCAGGATCCTGAAGGTATGCTGAGACATTGCGCAAATTATTCCCACACTGTTGGCATCACTTTATATCATAAACCAGTTATGCAGCAGACTGGTCTAACTGGCTTCCCTTTAATGCTGAGCTAACACAAACAGCTCAGTTCTTTTACAATTTATAGAAGTTCACGTAGAACAAGCTGCGAAACCTTTCCTCACAATCAGCTCATTCTACGCGTAGTCGTGCTCAGTTGCAGGTGTTATGAGGTTTCTTTCCAATGAACGTTAACCAATTAGAGAGTGTGCACCTTTTGTCCCCATTCGAGCCGCCCAGTGTCCCTGTCCCGGTGAAATTCACTCCTTGTGTGTCTCCACGCGTCTTTACAAATATTTTAGAATCAGCTTCTGAATAATTTTTCCTGAGAAAAAGTAATCATTTTCGAATTCAATAGCTGCAGAAAGAAAAAGAATGCGAGCTCCAAACTTCTCTTTATCATTTATCGCTGGTTTTCAAGTTCTATACTCTAGATTTAGATCCATCCGAATGAGGGAATTTCCCTCCTGTTTGCTCTCACCAAATTCAAATCGCCTAGAAATCTTCTATACGGACACAACTCAGTTTTACCTGGTTTCACGCCACATGATCTATTCGTCTTTTACACCATCCCATGAAATCCCACTTTGTCTTTTCAAATGGCATTATCCCCCACTACATCGTTGGCTTCCTTTCCATTATTCTGTTTCCAAGTAAACGCTGTCCATTCTTCCTGATGTCGTTTCATTCCAGTCATCGCCATTCATGTCTTTTATCATCTCTTTATGTCCCAGTATAGTCCATGTTGAGAAAGGATGCTGGCGCCAAAACAACACATGAAAACCCGTTCTAATGCTGCATACTACCATTACCAATGTAGGGAAAATGGGAGCCAGTTCAGTCAAAAGTGAATCCGTTGGTTGTTGCACAATGGATCAATCACTGATTGGGTCGTGACTGTTTTTCCTCACTTTTCTCCCCTGTCTGAACATGTGCTAAAGCA
>NC_057717.1:43531830-43533269 GCF_004010195.1 Chiloscyllium plagiosum | reverse complement strand
TTTGAAATGTCAAAGACGCTCGACTTTGTTGTTGCCCTTATTAGGAACAATAAATACAGATTTCCTGACCAAGAAATTAACCCAAACCACAGCGGTGAAAGCGCTGTATCGTCATCACTAGTCGACCAGGAAGGACAGCATGTGCAATTGCGTCTTCTCTTAACAGCATAGGTTTCTTTTCCTGCGATGAGAAATTCCATCCAAAAAAGTGTGTTTGTGACACCGTCCTTTTACAGCACAGAATAATACATTATGTCAGTGCCAGTCATCAAACATCCAAATATTCTCGTTTCCAATTTCCACTCATTGGCCCACAGCTGATGTCTGAAGTATTCATCTGAATGAGATTTTCCCTGCAAAGTTTTAATCTCAAATGAACCAGTGAATGAGACTGAAGTCAGATACCGGCAAATTTGTTCATGAACTGCGGGAGAACTGAACCCCAATTTGACCCATAGAGGAAACTATACAGACACATCTTTTGAAAGTGATGAAGGTCTCAGGAGAGCCCAACTTCCAGAAAATGAGGAATTGAACCGTTTGACCTCTTCTTTCTTCATGACTCGCATTAAAATCCGATTCTGTTTACATAAGCAGAGGGGTAAACAGGCGGGAGGCTGTCCCTCAAGGACTGTTCCAATCGGCAATAATTGATACCTGCTAAATGTTGACTTCTCCAAATCTGAGGCAGCCTGGCTCGCTGTGGTCTTCCAACTTCCTATCTGTTTAATTGGATTCCAGCAGATTCCTGTCTCTACATAAGGAACAGAAGCATTCAGCCGCATCCCTGTTCGTTTTCGTCCCCCATTGTTTCACCTTTCCTTTTCTGCTTCTAATGAATCACGTTGTTCTTCCTGCCAAACGAAGGCATTCTTCACATCATAAGCTTGGCATCCTCATGTTCTCGAAGGAAAAACACGGAAGTGGACTTCCAAACTTAAACGAATGGTGCCTGGGGGTGGGGGGGTTCTGCCTATAAAATGACTTCCAGCTATTCCTTCAAAAATAATTCCTAACAACATGGAGAACGCACCGTCGTATGCTTGCTGCAAGAGTTGCAAGGAAATTCAGCAAGGCTGTAGTGTGAATCGAGGTTCCAACCCCGGGCTCGAACCACTGAGCTATGGCAGCACTAACATATGAAGCGTTTTGAGACTGACAAAAGATGATGACCTCTAGCAGAAAAACTTTGGTCATCTCAGTTTTGTGATACAAGCTTCGTTTTGTGTGACAAAATACGACTTGAAACCCACTTCTTTGATCACTTGTTTGATATAACACTTTGTCAGCTTCCCAATATCTCATAATGTGACAGGGATCAACATTTGTTTAAACTCACACAAAGTAAAAGCTTTGAAGCTTCTTTTATATAAAAGGCACGATGTAGTATTGATACCAGTTCATTACCCTTGATTTCAGCATGTATTACAGTTTTTCTT
>NC_057717.1:43525480-43531283 GCF_004010195.1 Chiloscyllium plagiosum | reverse complement strand
ACTATTCCATGTACATCCATATGCTTGTCCAATGACGACTTAAATGTACTTACAGTTGGCGAATCTACTACCATTGCAGGCAAAGCATTCCATACTCTTACTACTCTCTGAGTAAAGAAACTACCTCTGACATCTGTCCTATATCTATCACCCCTCAATTTAAAGCTATGCCCCCTCGTGCTCGCCTTCACCATTTTTGGAAGAAGGCTCTCCCTGTCCACCCTATCTAAACCCTCCGATTATATTATATGTCTCTATTAAGTCACCTCTCAACTTTCTTCTTTCTGACGAAAACAACCACAAGTCCCTCACCCTTTCCTCGTAAGACCTTCCCTACATACCATGCAACATACGAGTAAATCTCCTCTGCACCTTTTCCAAAGCTTCATCATCCTTCTTATAATGTTTTGACCAGAAGTGTATACAATACCCCAAGTGCGGCCGCACTAGAGTTTTTTCCAGCTGTAGCTTAACCTCATGGTTCCAGAACTCGATCCCTCAATTAATAAAAGCTAAAACACTGTATGCCTTTTTAACAACCCTGTCAACCTGGGTGGCAAATTTCAAGGATCTCTGTATCTGAACACCGAGATCTCTCTGCTCACCTACACTACCAAGAATCTTACCATTAGCACAACACTTTGCATTCCGGTTATTCCGATCAAAATGAATCACCTCTCACTTGTCCGCATTAAACTCCATTTGCCACCTTTCAACCCAGCTCGGGAGCTTATCTATGTCTCTCTGTAAACTACAACATCCTTCATCACTATCCACAACTCCACCGACCTTAGTGTCGTCTGCAAATTTACTAACCCACCCTTCTACGCCCTCATCCAGGTTGTTTATAAAATATAACGAACAGAAGTGGACCCAACACCGACCCTGGCGGTATACCACTCGTAACTGGACTCCAGGATGAACATTCCCCATCAACCACCACCCTCTATCTTCTTTCAGCCAGCCAATAACTGATACAAACTGCTACATCTCCCAAAATCCCATTCCTCCGCATTTTGTGCAATAACCTACTGTGGGGAACCTTATCGAACGCCTTGCTGAAATCCATATACACAACATCAACCGGTTTACTCTAATCTACCTGCTTAGTCACCTTCTCAAAGAAATCAGTAAGGTTTGTGAGACACGACCTACCCTTCACAAAACCATGCTGACTATCCCTGAACAAATTATTCCTTTCCAGATGGTTATAAATTCTGTCTCTTATAATCTTTTCCAACAATTTACCAACAACTGAAGTGAGACTCACTGATCTAAAATTAATAGGATTGTCCCTACACCCCTTCTTGAACATGGGAACCATATTTGCTATCCTCAGGTCTCATGGCACTATTCCTGTAGACAATGACGATTTAAAGTTCAATGCCAAACGCTTGGCAATCTCCCCCCAGCTTCCCAGAGGATCCTAGGATAAAGCTCATCCGGCCCAGGGGGCTTATCTATTTTCACACTCTGCAGGATTTCTAATACCTCCTCCTTGTGAACCTCAATCCCACCTAGTGTAGTAGCCTGTATCTCGGTATTCACCTCTACAACATTGTCGTTTTCTAGACTGAATACTGTTGAAAAGTGTATATTTAGTGCTTCCTCCATCTCCTCTGACTCCACACACACCTTTCCACTGCTATTGCTGATTGGCCGTAATCTTACTCTCGTCATTTGTTTATTCCTTAAATACCGATAGAAAGCCTTAGTGTTTACCGTGATCCTATCCGCCAAAAACTTCTCATGTCTCCTCCTGGCTCCTCTGAGCTCTCTCTTTAGGTCTTTCCTGGCTACCTTCTAACCCTCAAGTGCCCGAACTGAGCCTTCGCCTCTCATCCTAACATAAGCCTTCTTCTTCCTCTTGACCAGACAGTCTACTTCCTTCGGAAACCACGGCTCCCGCTCTCGACAGCTTTCACCCTGCCTGACAGGTACATACTTATCTCGGAAACACAGTAGCGTTTCCTTGAATAAGCTCCACATTTCTAATGTGCCTATCCACTGCAGTTACCTTCTCCATCCTATGCTTCCTAAATCTGGCCTAATCGCATCATAATTGTCTTTCCCCCAGCTGTAACTCTTGCCCAGTGGTATACACCTATCCATTTCTATGTCAAAAGTGAACAAAACAGAATTGTGATCGCTATCACCAAAGTGCTCACCTACTTCCAAGTCTAACAACTGGCCGACCTCATTACCCAGTACCAAATCTAATGTAGCCTCGCCCCTTGTTGGCCTGTCTACATACTGTGTGAGAAAGCCCTCCTGCACACATTGGACAAAACTGACCCATCGATAGTACTTGCACTATAGTGTTTTCTGTCAACATTTGGAAAGTTGAAATCCCTCATAACAACTACCCTGTCATTCTCACTGCTATCGAGAATCATCTTTGCTATACTTTCCTTACATCTCTGGAACTATTCGGAGGCCTATAGAAAACTCCCAACAGGGTGACATCTCATTTCCGGTTTCTAACTTCAGCCCATATTACCTCAGTTGACGAGTCCTCAAACATCTTTTCTGCAACTGTAATACTGTCCTTGACTAACACTGCCACTCTTTTATCTTCTTCTCTGTTCTTACTGAAACATCTAAATCCTGGAATCTGCAACAACCATTCATGTCCCTGCTCTACTCATGTCTACGAAATAGCCACAACACTGAATTCCCAGGTACCAACCAATCCTGCAAGGTCATCGTCCTTATTCTGGGTGCTCCTGGCGTTGGGGTAGACACACTCCAAACCAACGTCTTGCTTACCGGTGCCATCTTGCGTCTCTGAAACTAGTTTTTGGACCTCCCTACTCTCAAACTTTTCGATACTTCAACTAGAATTTTGGTTCCCATCATTCTGCTGGATTAGTTTAAACACACTCCAATAGTCTTAGCGAATTTCCCCCCAGGATATTGGTACCCCTCTGGTTCAGATGAAGACCATCCTGCTTGTACAGGTCCCACCTTCCCCAGAAAGATCCCCAATTATCCAAGAATCCAAAACACTCCCTCCTGCACCATCTCTGTAGCCACGTGTTCAACTCCACACTCTCCCTATTCCTTGCATCACGAGCACAACAGCAGGGAGGGAATTTAAAAGGACGGATGGAAGTGTATTATGACCGTGACTTACAAACGAATGGATTAGAGTTTGAGCTGCAGAAGAGCAGAGACGTGGAAGAGTTAATGATGTTCATGAAGTGCCAGTCGGCTGACATGGTGATGTTGGGGATGTGTGTTTAAATACATATCAGGAAGTAAAGTATGTCACCATGGTTATGACGTGCCTGTTCAGACTCAGACAATTATCAGGGAGGAGATTGAATCAATGGCGAGGCATTTTCTCCTAGCACGTGGTCGATGATGCTTTCCAGCTCATCTCATCTACTTCCCTCAACTCCGCTCCCAAAACCCATCCCTCCAACTAAGACGAGGACGGAACTCCCTTCTACATCACTTTAAAATCCAGTAACCTCTGTAGACATCATGTCATCCTCCTGTATTTCCGTCAGCTGCAAATGAAACCCACCAATTAAGATGTGTTTCCCTCCCCACCCCTACCCACTTTCTGTAAAGATCATTCCCTCTTCGACGTCCTGGTGGTGCACGCCCCCACCAAACCACCCTCCCATCCGCTGCCAGCAAACTACTCATTCCGACACGGGATTTGGAAAACATCCATCCACACCTCCGCCCTCAACTCCGTCCAAGGCCCCAAAGGACCCTTCCATGTCCATCAGAGTTTCATCTGCATTTCCACGCATGTCATTTACTGTATCCATTGTTCCCTTTGCAGTCTCCTCGACACTGAGGAGATCGGATGCCTAATTACAGACCACTTCGGAAAACGTCTCCGGTACACCCGCACCAAACAACACCTCTGGCCCCTGAGTGAACATGTCAACTCTCCCTCTCACACAGCCAAGTTCATTCAGGCCCAGGGCTTCTGCCGCTCTCATGAACTGTCCTGTCTGTCCATCTTCCTTCCCACCTATCTGCTCCACGCTGCGCTGCGACTTATAATCATTACCCCACCTGTCACACTCTCAGCTACTTTGCTCCAGCCACACACGCTCCCATTTGTCTCTCTACCCTCTCGCATCACAAGCCTCTTTCCTGATGAAGGCTCGTGCCCGAAACGTCGATTGTCTTGCTCATTGGATGCGCCTGCCCTGCTGTGTTCTTCCAATATCACACTTCCAACTCAGTGGCGGCGAGGCAGTGGATTTTGAGTTAGGGACAGACGTCAGATGCCTCAGTTTTGCAATGATTCAATTGTAAGGAATGCCTGCTACATCAGGACTGAAAGTCAGACAAGTCAAGACAGTGTTTGACCTGGAGGGAACAGGGAGGTGATCGTATTCATATCCACCTGCTGACCCGCTGGTCTCTGTGGTGGAAGCTGTGTGCATGAAAAATTCTGACAAAATTCTCTTCAAATTCTTCGTGTCGAAAACCCCTTACCTTCAGACCTTATCTTCAGACAGAATCTAGAGTCTTGTGAAAGACGGTTTCACACTCTCATTTTTGGATAACATCAATTTCGGAGGATTTTAGAAGGGGAAGATTTACAAACCAACCTCTCCACCATAATCTTATGAAGCCGCGCAGTTTATCCTGAATACAACTTGATCAGATTTCGAACGTGAAATTAAAAAGCTCTGGTTACAGTAGGTGATAAATCGTTCACTTATTGTGTGTGTGGACGAGGCTTCTACATGTCATCAGACCTTACACACCTCAATTGCAGTCATAGTGAGGATAGACTGGGGAAATGTGGAGATCTACTCCCTGTCTGAGCTGAATGCCCGTGTACGCAATGATACCAGGAACAAGCTATTCAGTGTGGGAAGGGATTCACTCTGTCTCTGACCTGCTGCGACACCTGCTCGTTCAAAATGATGAGAAACTATTTCAATGTCTGAACAGCGGAAAATGCTTTAAAACGTCAAGCGATTGGAGAACCGAACACCACACAAATACGAATGAGGAACCTTTTATCTCTCCGGACTTTGGAAAATGTTATCAACCCTCCATGTGCTTCATCTTTGAGAAATATTCTCACATAAATAAGAGTCCATTAAGAATCATAGAGACCTGACGTGTGATCCACGTGCTCACTCGGAGTAGAGACATCTCCAGTTCCAAATCTGTGGGACGTGCTGTAACGTCCGAGCGACCGAATGGCTCGTCACCTTTCACACAGTATTAACAGGTCTTTCACAATGCCCCTGACTGCGGGAAGTGCTGCACAAGTTCCTGAAACTAACGTGTCATCAACTTGTTCACACTGAAGAAAGACATTCATCACTATAAACGTTCCTGGGGACAGTATATCATGAACGTCTTCACATGGAGGAGAGACCTTTCAAAATGTAGTCTGTGGGATGTGCTCTCTAGTCTCTATAGAACTGATGTCCCATCGATACTTTCGAATTGTGAGAGACGTTTCAAGTGTATTTATTCTAAGAATAGGTTCAAACAATCATCTCGACTCTCAGCACACCATCTGTTTTGCAGTTGTCAGCAAGCATTTACCTGCTCCATGTGAGAAAAGCAGTTAGGTCACTCATCGACCCTGATGAGAGAGTAGAGGGATCCCACTGAGGGATGGAATTCACTCACTCATCGACCCTACTGAGACAGAGTAGAGTTTACATATCTCAACAGCGATTGAACTTTGTTCTTCACATTCAGGTCTGAAAGCAAAGTTTTAATATTCTAGATAACAATCAAATAAATCAGCTTTGTGTTAAACACAGTATCGAAGGTCATTGGAAGGATGGGATTACAGAGTACG
>NC_057717.1:43523715-43525154 GCF_004010195.1 Chiloscyllium plagiosum | reverse complement strand
TTTCAGTTGGTGTTTAGGAAGGCAAATACAATGTCGGCGTTTTGTTCAAGCAAATTAAAAAGCACGGGCAGAGGTTTAGGCCTCAGTCAATAGGAGGCTCTGGACCATTGCATTTGGAACATTGGGAGAAGGTTTTGTCCCCATATCTAAGTGATGGTATGTTTTGAGTGGTGGATAGAAGGTTTATAATGGCTGATTCAGTGGCGAGTACTAATGTCTTGCACCCTCGCGATGTTTGTTCAATATCTACTTAGGACGAATGTGAATTTGGAGTTGGCACATCCTGTCCGTTTCAGCCTGCGTTTCCTCCCCAGACTAAAGATGTGTGGCTGACGTTCTTTCGTCATGGGAAATTCAGAGTTACAGGAATTGGGTAGAGGTGTGAGTTGGGTGCGATTACCTTCGCATGATTAGTGGGGGTTTCATGCGAAGGGAATCGCAGGTTTGCACATTTTAGGTATTCCGTTAGAACGTTGATCGCAGGGATTTAGGCTTTGTCATAAGAATTTTTTTAACGGAGGTGGCACCTTCCATATAAACACATGGTTTCAAGTGAACGTCTTGAACGATATAAGGAGTGGAGGGACATTCTTGAGGAGGACATCTTAAAGGTCAATGGAGAATATTAAATAACCTCAGACCATAAAGTTAAGTATAATCTAAAGAGATTCTGCAAGTTCATTAAGAAATTGAGACCAAATAGGACCACTTTAAGATGAAAAAGCTCACCTATGTCTTGATCCTCAGCTGATGGAGAAACATATAATGTTCATTTCGCGACAGATTACACTGTGGAGAACGAAATGGCTGGTACACCTAAATACTGATGTTTTGAAAGTAGTTCACATTGAAAAGGGGAAGTACTGGAGGACCTGGAAAATATAAAGTTGGATATTTCGCTAGGATCGGATCTCCTGTATCCCGGAAAATTGTGGGAAGTTAGGGAATGAAACTGTTGGGCCCTTCATAGAAATATTTTTATCATCTATTATTACGAGTGAGGCGCCGAATGACTGGGGGATGGCTAATGTTGTGCCTTGGTTTAGAAAGGAATTCATGGAGAAGTCAGGGATCGATAGACCTGTTTGTCTGGTTATGGTCGTGGGTAAGTTGTTGGATGCAATTCTAAACGATCGGATTTATTTGAATTTTTAGATGCAAGGAATGAATCGGGATAATCAGCATGGTTTTGCACAAAATTGATTGAGTTTTTTGAGGGCGTAACCAAGAAGATCAATGAGGACATAATGGTAGAGTTTACACACTTGGGCTTTAATAAAAGCTTTTACACTGTTCCACATGGTTGACTAATTCATAAAGTTAAATCGCATAAGTTAAATGTAAGGATTCCAATTCGATATAAAATTAGTTCGATAGCAGGATGCTGAGAATGGTGGTGGAAGATAGTTTTCAGACTGGAGGACTGTTACCAATGGTAT
>NC_057717.1:43518642-43522255 GCF_004010195.1 Chiloscyllium plagiosum | reverse complement strand
ATGTCAATGAGCTGTTTGATATAAACACAGGCACATCGAGAAAGTAATATTTATTTCAAAAGCAGAGCCAGGGAATGTAAGCTGCACGGGCTTGTTCTCTGCTGGGTAATGAAACATCACGCTCTCGTTGTCTTCATTATCATATAGACTGAGTCCACAAATATGCAACGCAACAGTTATTACCAATTGAAATGTCCCAATGAATACCGTGACTGACAGAAAGATCAGGAGAAAGTAGCTTCGATCCCTTCCTCGCGAGGGACATTTTGCAAAGAATGTCCTGTTACTTGACAAAATGACCTCCTCGAAGCTGGCCATGGAAGTGTCTAGCACAATAATATCCTTTGGCCCACTAAGTCTGCACCAGTCCAACACAATCCCCTGAACTGTTCTTATCTCACTTGGGGTCAATTGGTTCAGAGGGGCAAACCTTTTCAGTAATGGAAGTGTCTGCACCAGTCCAACACAATCCCCTGAACTGTTCTTATCTCACTTGGCGTCCATTGGTTCAGAGGGGCAAATGTATACAGTCATGGAAGTGTACAACTAAATGGGTATTACATGCTCTGGAGCTTTCTGCCTTTTCCATCCTGACAGGCAGTTAGTTGCAGATTCTTAACGTTCCTTATCTGAGTCTTACTTATTTCACCTTATCCTGCGATTGAATTTCAAACAAGAAAGCAGAGAACAAGCACTCTTCAAGTTCACTCTCGGCTCTCAATCACAGTCAGCAAGATGCTTAACTTAATGAGGAATCCACATTGCATTTAACGCCCATCGCCTAAACTACATGGCAACATCTGCAGAAGCGTGCTACTAAACTGGTTTCAAGTTCTCCCTCCCTGTGGAGCTATGGGACAAGCAATCATTGATCGGTTTGTTTGAATTCAATCACAACAGTTTCGACAGGGTTAAATGTCAGTACATGTTTGGTCTGTGTAATCAATCTCGATGGTTGAAATGGTCATTCAGTTAAAAAGAAAGGTAGAGATTGCAGGAGAAACTAAACAGATCTGGCAGCATCTGGGGAGAGACAAATAGAGACAACGATTCGGAGCTTCTCCAGGAGTTTCTCCAAACTCTGTTTTCTCCGACAGGTACTGGCAAACCTGCCGAGTTCCTTGAGCAGTTTCTGTTTTTGTTTTAGATTACGAGTGTCCACAACTAGACAGTCAACAATACAGTAACGCATTTGTGGTTCTTCACTGGATTTGGTTTCCGTTTGGGTGCATATCCCTGACCCTATTAAAAACCCGAAAGTGCACAGCAAAGGAGTCGGATGGATAAGAACACCGGCCGCTCCATGCGTGGGTACACCCTCTCAGTTAACAGCCAAACGAGAGGACTAATTGCTCCATAGAGACTTGGAAGTCCCCTGTAGCAGGCCCCTTGCAGGATCTCCTGAAGCAGACTGTCAGTGAATTCAAGCTTTCGCCTGCCCTTCGCAGAATGAAAATTGTCCCCAGTTAGTTAAAGTTTCCAAAATGAATCCTGGGGCATTCATTGTGGACATTAGGAATAGTCTAATCTCATGCTTTGCAAACGCATACATGTCACCAGGAAACAGCTCTCCTAAAACGGGGAACTTCTCCCTTTGAGCCTTCTGAGGAACATTTTCCTGACCTTGGTAAAAACCCAAAACTGTGCGGACAAAAAACAACAGATGGTGTGAGAACAGTTGTCGCTCTGTTCCTGGGTCGTAGGAGAACAGCAACCTGTCAGTGAAGAGCCGAACGCACTGACTAACATCGTCACAGAGACTGATGAGCCAACGGCTTCAATGACCCCCGAATGCAAGCTGCAGCCTGCTCCTCCCATATTGACAATCATCCTTAATTAGCATTTTTTCCTAAGTAAATCCAGGGAACTTCACGGTTAAGACATGGGAATAGTCTGATGCCACCCTCTATAGACGCACCCATGACACCGGAATCAGTTATCCTCCAACCGGTATTGTCTCACTTCCAGGCTTTCTGTGTCCTATCTGTTTCCGCGTTTTCGGATTGCCCTGGAGCTGAGATTAGATTTGACATCCTGACGTGCAGGAACGAGAATCCTTCACTATCATAGACCATTTCATGTCCAGAGAACATCAGAGTCAAAGTATCGGCCTCCGAAAGAACGGAAAGATTTCTAAATTGTCTCTGTCCAGTCGGCCATTTCACCCTTCACTTTCCACTGAATCCGCGGCCCAAGGAATATCTAAAGATTCAGAAAGCTCGAGTCTGGGATTTCTGCTTTGCTTGTTGACAGTTTTCCCACTTGAAAATTGGCAACATTTTCCCAGAATCTTTTTCACAATCCTCTGCTTTGCACCATGTACAGAGATTCACGACCCTGGGAATGTTTTGTTTGGAGCAAAGAAGATTAATGGGAAATTTCTTGGGGATGTTTATAATGATGTGGGAGAAAGAGCTGTGGATGGGTGGATTAATGGTTAGGAGGAACTGCTGCCCCTGACCAGGGTAATTGACCAGAGGACGAGGAGTGAAGACGTTTAATGGAAAAATACGACTTGTTTCAAATAAACTCAGTGAAACCGACATATATCCTATGCGTTTTTTGTCATCTGTGGAGAGAGAAACCGGTCCGTTTTGAGTCAGGTCCGTTTCTTGTTCAGAACGCAAGTTTCCTGCATGTCAAGAAATGAGCAGACCTGAGAACATATCGAGTTGTTTCGGCGGGTTTTCTGGCGTTGCAGCGATAACTCTTCCAACAAGAAAACATTTAAAATCAACTGTGAGGGAAACATGCTCGGTATTGTTGAGAGACAGAATGAATATGAAGAATCCCTTTTCATGAGCAGGGAGATTAATAACACGGCAATGGTCGAGTAATAAAGATGCATTTCTATCACGCTTTTCAGCTCCACTTTAATCACAGGCACTGAAACACCTGTGAAGCAGATGTGTCATTGTTAATAATAATGTGCTAATCAGGGCTGTTTGTTCAAACAAAGGTCAAAAAGGAAAACTCAGAACTGGCACTGGAAACGCCAGTGAGATTATGTTTTACTTTAAAAGTTTGTCCTGCTCTTGTTTATATCCAGAATAGTGCAGGACCAGTGATCCCAATCTCAGGTGAAGGCGTTACCCACTTAAGAAACAAATGAGGAGGATGTTCTCACATTCAGTGGGTAGCAAGTATGTAGAAGTATTTACAGCCCAGGCCTGTCAAGACTGGGTATGTTCAAGGGTTCAATTATCTCTCTGTTCATAGCATGCAGCAAGTGGCAGTGTGAAATGTGTCCAAATTTGCCGACTATACACACTCGTGGGAGTGCATGTTATGATAAGATCATGGCAATATGCATAGGCATATAGTTAGATTGGGTGAGTGGGGACAAACTATTCAGGTGCAGTTTCATGTCCGGATTAGGAGGTCATACACTTTGGTCGGAAGAGTCAAAAGACAGATTACTATTAAAATCGAGAGAAAGTAGAAGAAACGTATGACACAGAGGAATCTTAATGACTGCAGATGCTGGAAACCAGATTCTGGATCAGTGGTGCTGGAAGAGCACAGCAATTCAGGCAGCATCCGAGGACAGGCAAAATCGACGTTTCGGGCAAAAGCCCTTCATCAGGAATAAAGGCAGAGAGACTGAAGCGTG
>NC_057717.1:43509511-43517185 GCF_004010195.1 Chiloscyllium plagiosum | reverse complement strand
CCAGCCTCTACCACTTCCTCTGCCAGCTCATTCCACACACGCACCACCCTCTATGTGGAAAAAGTTGCCCCTTAATTCCCTTTAAAATCTTTCCTGTCTCACCCTAAACCTATGCGCTCTAGTTCTGGACTCCCCCACACCAGGGAAAAGACTTTGTCTATTTATCCTATCCATGCCTCTCATGATTTTATAAACCTCTATAAGGTCACCCCTCCGCCTCTGATGCTCAAGGAAAAACAGCCCCAGCCTATTCAGCATCTCCCTAAAGCTCAAATTCTCCATCCCTGGCAACATCCTTGTAAATCTTTTCTGAACCCTTTCAAGTTTCACAACATCCTTCCGATAGGAAGGAGACCAGAATTGCGCACAATATTCCAAAAGCGGTCTAACCAATGTCCTGTACAGCTGCAACATGACCTCTCAACTCCTATAATCAATGGTTTGACCAATTAAGGAAAGCATACGAAGCACTGCCTTCACTATCCTATCTACCTGCAACTCTACTTTCATGGAACTATGAACCTGCATTCCAAGGTCTCTTTGTTCAGCAACCCCTCCTCTAGCTTATCTCTCCACGCTTCAGGCTCTCTGCCTTTATTCCTGATGAAGGGCTTTTGCCCGAAACGTCGATTTTGCCTGTCCTCGGATGCTGCCTGAATTGCTGTGCTCTTCCAGCACCACTGATACAGAGGAATCTTATACATGGCACAAACAAGGTTTAGTATCATATTCTTTCCCTGACAAAAAGGATGGCTTCCTTTCCGAGTGCTAACAATGAAAGAGATTGTTTCCCAGGAAAGAAAAATAACTGAAATTAATAGTCGCATCGAAAATTTAGAAAAGACTTGGATCGTCCCAATGGGCAGCATCCGAGGAGCAGGATAATCGACGTTTTGGCCGAATGCCTGATTTAGTATTCAAATCAGAAACGTCCATTCTCCTGCTTCTTGGATGCTGCCGAACCTGCTGTACTTTTCCAGCAACTCACTCTCCTTTGCTGCAGACTCTCACACAATCCGAGCTTCCAGCCACGGAATCAGCGACACTCAGTGTCATGAGTCAACCTACTCAGGACACCTGGTAGTGGTGTTTCGTATCAAGTTGATCTTCATGAATGCTTATCCTGAGTTGTCTGTCCTGTATAATGTTTCCTGCAGTTACTGCGTGCAACATTGTTTGTCCAAATTTGTCCTGCAGATGAGGGGTATTGGGTCCATTTTTTGGTGAGTTGTTGTCAAACGTGGCTTTTGATTTATGTTGTCTCATAAATCCGAGTCTTCAGAGGAATCTGGCTATACGTGCCGAGACATTTTTGTACCTATAATGTAGAGTGCTTGGTGTGTTGAGTCATGGCATGTCCTCCTCGCGTTGTTCTTGGCAAGGAATCTGCGGGAATATCTGTTGTTGCAAAGTATTTCTGGAGGGTCCAGTAAACAACACAACCAGATGGTCCGAGTACCAAGGCACAGCGATGACGAGGGCAGCAAATTTGACTGGGACAACACATAAATAATAGGACAACCTAATTAGAGTGCAGCCAGAGAATTTCTAGAATGAAGAGACTCATCCAATGACTCCATCCAAAAGCATGTTGATCTGGACCCAACATACTGGGACATGCAAAGAACGACAAGAACCGGCAACTGAAAGCAGTGGAAAGGAAATCAAACCAATTCGAAACGCCGCAGGACAGCAGGGCTTCACAGGAGTTTCATCTGCCTTGAGGATATCACCGAGAAAGGGGAGGAAACGGCTGCAAACCAACTTCCCAAAACCACCGAACACCCCCACACCATCTGCACCCTTCGCCGGAACTATAGATCTTTCCCCAAACCTTGAAACCCTGAAACAATCAGAGTCGCCCCAGCGGGAAAATGAACCCTGGCCTCCCATGTGACAACTCAGGTTACTAAGCGCCACACGGTGGCTGTCAGAGCTAACTGACACTGCAAGCTACTTGTGCATATTCAGGTCAAGAAAACCTGCTTGATTCATCCCATTTTCCATCATTTAACATTGTATGCCTTAAGCATTACAAATTCACAATTAAATATCTCCGAAGGTTATCAGAATTTCTGCCACTCTGACACATAGGGACAGTGATGTCCAGATTCCAACCACTCGCTGGCTGATAAAGTTTTTTAGGTACAGCTACTCGAACTTTTATGACTCTTATCTTAAATCTATGGCTACCTTTTGATTGATCCCTCCATCAGACGGAAAATTTTCGTTAAGTGTACCCAATCCATACCCCTCCTTATTTCCTACATCTCAATACCGTCTCCTCTCAATCTCTCCTGCTCTCGCAAAAACAAGGCCAGTCTGTCTAAACTCTTTCACAGCTGAAGTTCGTCAATCCAGACAACATATTCGCAAATCACTGCTGCACCGTTTGCACAGCTGTCATATCGCTTCTTTTATGTGAATTGCAGAATTGCACATAATATTCTCGCAAGAGACGAATAAAGACTTGAAATAAATGTGGGGACTTCACAAACATTGGTCTTTTCCAAAAAAAAGTCTCTTTCCCTCGATACCATTCTGTGTCCTTTTCAGTGCTCCAATGAACTCTGGTCCATGCAAATCAAACACTATCCATAAGGATTGATAACCGAAACACATTATCTGATTGCATAAATTAGTTTAAAGGTCCTCATGGTGGTATTGGGGCAAGTTCACCTAACAAAAGTGACAGCTGCAGCACTAACTTGACGGTGTCAATGTGAAAGTAAATGTTAGTTTGTGCAATGCCTCAGTGACATAGGAGGAGTGATGGAAAGGAAGAATAGTGATTGTGAAAGGGAGAAAATTCTCCGAAATTGGGTGCAGATAAAGTTTGAAGCAATAAAATCATCACCTTAGAGAGTATTTCCTACTTAAAAATTGTTTGTTTCCTTTCTGCGTTTGTTTTGCACAGGTTAGATGGTGTAACATGGAACAAATGCGCATTACTGATACTCGGATTTGCATGGACGTTGCTTCGCCCGCAATGCAGAGGACGAACCACGATACGATCACATGAAAAAACCTAACAGTAAAAGCAATAAATACAATGGCTGATATTGGCGAGAAAAAGCACCACATGCACAAGAGGATTGCGTTGTATCGTCATCCTCGATGTCCTCAGTGGCTGTGGAGACTCCATCATTGAGAATGTTGAAGAATGAGTTTGATAGATTTCTAGAAAAGATGAAATATACAGGTGATAGTACACAAATTGTTCAAATGTCGTTTTCAATCACAACCAAGTTTCACATCGGTACGTTACTAGTGCTGCAGGACAAGGTAGTAACTACTGCTGAACACTCACATCACACCTGTTCCAAGGTCTGGAAGCAGAGAAATTTAGTGGCGCAGTGGCGAAGATCCGATCGGAAATTGGGAGTGGAATGAACGCGTGAATCTTTACTCTTTCTGCCAGTGACAAAGTCCGTGAGCATGCAGTCCTTCTATGAAGGCAGAGAGGCGCGTGAAACTCCCAGGCTGGGAGCTCCAAACTAGGCTGGAGCAAACACTTTTGACATGGAATAGGGAGCAGTGGGAGAAGCGGCTGGGAGGTCTAACCTAATCTGGAAACACTTGAATTGACAGGGCGCAGGAAACATTGGGTTGGTGGAAAGTATCCTGAGCCATTTTAATCTGAACTAAAAGAGCTTTCCGCAGCAGACATTTTTGTGGATTGAGGGAGGATCTGCCCCAGGGAATTGTTACAATCATAAATAAACATTTTGCAAAAACTGAGCTAACCTAGGAGTATCTGTGCATTGTGAAATGGACGAAATATCATTGCACTCTGACATTTCTCATATTCTGACACTGCAGTCGGTTAATTTTCTGGAAGGGTATTTTAAAAATCTTTTTTTGTGTGTTATTCAATTTCCTGCAAGCTTGTCCTGGTCTGGTCATTGATGTAACATGAACAGCCGAAAATTCATATGATGTTGGGATTCGGTTCGAGATTCCCTCGAATTACGGAAGAACAACAGGAGAGCAGAGGTGAAATTTATCAGAACAGCAGTGATCAAATTGAATGGATGGGCAGACAAAGGGTGAAAGGAAGCTTCATGGGGATGGCAGCAGAATTGGCCGAGCATGTGCCCGGATGGTGCTATTGACAGCAAAGGATGATTGAAGTGCTGAGGTATAGTGGAACCATTGAGGTTCGGCAGCAGCAGTCAGCAGTGAGGTCAGCTGGTAGAAAACAGGTGCATGTTTGCCCAACGTGGGAACGCATGATCACGGCGGGGAAGTTCGAACAATTTTGCGGAATGCCCAACTTGGAGAATTTGTACGCCGATGGTTTAAAATAGACTGCTTTTTTCTTCAAATCTATTTCTTTCTTCAACTTTTTCTTTTGAGAAATAATTTGTTTCTTCTCAAACTTCTGCAGCAAAGATTTGTTAATGGACACAGTGTTCCAAAGATGCTGCTGTGTGTGGGGACATTTTCCACTTTTCTCTCATAACCTGTACCGAAGAATATGTGACAATTCCATCTTTAAAAATCCCAGCAGAATGCAAACAGGCTCTTTGCTCCCAAGCGTGAACCAGTCAGAGCAATCCTCATATCCTAATATTCTCTATTTATCTCAGTCTAATGCATCAAACCCACATAAAACTGAACTCTAAGGACAATTTAGCCCAGCAAATTCACCTACCCTGCACAGCTTTGGACTGTCCGAGGATCATGGAGTACCCTGAAAAAAAAACCATGCAGCACAGTGCGAATCTGTAAACCCCACACAGACAGTTGCCAGAAGCTGAAATTGAATCTGGGTCCTCAGCGCTGTGACAAAACAGTAATGATCAATGACTCAGCGAGCCTGACATCTCGCTCGCGGCTTAACTCGCACTCACGGAGAGTGAGGCTCGATCCTGCCCTTTTTTCCTGTTTAGTCAGCGACTCTTCTCCGTCCCTGTGCCACTAGCCCCGTTTGCTTACTGATGACTGTGCCACATCACCATGGCGGTGGGCAGCTTGCAGGAGCAGGAAAACAATGTCGATTATGAGCATGCACACCACAATTTATCACCAGACAGAAATGTTGGTCTCTCCCGTCACAGGTGGCGAGTGAAGGTTGAAGTGGAGGGTAGCGTACGGAGCTATACAGGTTTCATGATTGGTGTGAGCAGGACTCTCTCCCCAAACAAATATTTTTACGCGCCGTGATTGAAGCCGCGAAGAGCCTCAGGCTTCTTTGTACTAACACGCCGTTATCCTTGGATCAGTTTGTCTTGTTTTCGTTTAAGTTATCGCTTCACTATTTGTTAATCTGTCTTTGGTGTGCATGGGGCTGAAATCAAAGGTTATTGAGTTAAATCATTGCTGTCGACTGTGGTGCTGCAAAGAAACATCTGCTCAGGCAGAATCCGATAAGCAGAAGAATTGACGTTTCGAGCGAAATGCCTTCACCAGGAATGAGTCTGGTGAGCCAAGACAGTGTAAGATATTTGAAAGGGGCTGGTTCCGGGGCATGGGAGCTGAAAGTGCAATAGGGAGATGAAGGTGGGAATGATGGGACAGGTCAGAGAGGATGGTGGAGTGGATAGTTGAGAAGGAATTTCGACATTGTGGGGCAGGTGATGAGGGAGTTGCCGAGTTCGAAGATTGGATTTGGGATAAGGTGGGGGGTGGAGGGGCATTTAGGAAATTGTTGCAATTCACATTAATCCCGTGAGATTGAATGGGCCTAAGGTGGAAGATGAAGCATTCTCCCGACAGGCGTTCTTTGGTAGGACTTGGCAATGGGGAGGCCCAGAACCTTCATGTCCTTGGCCGAGTGGGAGCGGGTTGTATAAGTGTTCGGTCACACGGTGGTACGGTTGGTTGGTGCGGGAGTCCCACAGATGTTCTCTGAAGCGTTCTGTACGCAGGTGGCCTGTCTTCTCAATGTAGAGGAGACCGTAGTGGGAGAAATGAATACAGTAAATCACATGTCTCGAAATGCAGGTAAATCTCTGACGAATTTAGAAGGCTTTTTTGGGCCTTGGACATAGGTGATCGGGAGGTATGGGCGCAGGATTTACAATTCTTGAGGTAGCAGGGGAAGGTGCTTTTTGGGGTGGGTAGGTTGGTGCTGGGCAGTGATTGAGTTTTTGTGTGGGGAAGCTTGCACTGGTCTCGATTTTGCCATGTGATGCCGCACTCTTGACTTCGATATCCAGCATCAGCAGTCCTCACTTTATCCCCCTTAAATAGTTGATGTATTCAGTTACCAATTAACAGGTAACGTGATGTTTTCACTGTAAATGACACCAATTTCCCAGAGATCACTTTCCTGCCATTACGGGTTTCCTTCAGTTCCTCCCTCTTATCTATTCCCTAACATGTTAGCGACATCTTTTTGTCATCGTTTGTGCTGACATAACCAGATATGAAATTATTTCTTGTGCCATTCCCTCATTCCACATTATAACTTCGCCTGCTTGACTGTAAGGAATTTGTTTTATGACATTTTTTCTCTTCATATACTTTTGGAAGCTTTGAAAATTAATTTGGGTGTTAAGCTCAAGCTTACCTTCAAGGTTTATATTTCCATCTTCAGGAATCCTTTCGTCTTCTTTTGTTGCAGTCTGAACTGCTTCCAATTAACTTGTATGCTGCTCTTTTTAGCCGGTGGATACGCCTCTTAGTTGGATTCACTTCTATCACTCATATTCTTTGTGAGCCAAAGCAGGGCCACCTTTCCCGTTTTATGTTGTGCCTGACAGGAAGGAACAACAGTCACAGTTCCTCCAAGGGCTTTTTCAATTATTTTTCATCGTTTTATGTGATCTTCCCAAATTATTTTGTCTCATGCCATGATAGGTTTGTCCGTTTAGATTTTAATCCACAGTCTCAGAATTATCTTTGTCACTGTACACCATTCAGAGTGCATCACTCTCACACAAGGTGCTTCACATAGTTAGATTCCCAGCAATTCCCTTCTCATAACAAAACAGAAGTGTTAATACGAAACTTGTCGTTATCCCAGAAGATCATAGGACCGCAGACTCACGAGCAAGAGAGAGAGAGAGAGATAGAAGACTGATGGTTCTTTAAACTGAGTGTCATCATGCCTTAGGCGAGGGGGAATGTTCAGAAACTCCAACTTTCCTGGCTGCCTCAACTGGTTCAGGAATTTAGCACGTGCTGCAAGAGAGAGAGAGAGAGAAGACTGATGGTGCTTTAAACTGAGTGTCATCATGCCTTAGGCGAGGGGGAATGTTCAGAAACTCCAACTTTCATGGCTGCCTCAACTGGTTCAGGGATTTAGCACGTGCTGTTACTGCATCACAAACCAGCCATCCACTTAGCAATTTTCCCATTCTGGATTGTGCGAGAAAACCGCAGCACCCGTAGAAAACCCACACATTTACGGGGAGAACATGCAAACTCCACACAGACAGTGTCGAAACTGGGACGCTGAAGCTATTAGGCAGCCGTGCGAACCAACGAGCCTCCATGCCACACGTTTGCTCACTGACTTGGTGCCCACAGCTCTCTTTGGCAACTATCTCCACAGAATCATCACTCTCTGGCTGAAGATTTTGGTCGTCGCCTCATTTCCAATTTGTTATCTCTTCAATTTGATTCTGTGCCCTCGGTTGTGGTGTGTCATATTGGTTGAAACATCTTCGCGACATTGGCCCTATGCAGGCTTCTCAGCATTCTGAAATTTTCAATGGCATCGAG
>NC_057717.1:43508247-43509011 GCF_004010195.1 Chiloscyllium plagiosum | reverse complement strand
CTGACACGTTAATTTCTTCAGTTGATCCTGATGGACTATAGGTTTCATTCCCGTCTCAGTTTGGATTGTCACACTTACTTTGCCTGCAATTGGTCATAAAAGATAAATGAAGTTATTTAAATGAGCATTTGCCTCCATCCCACAATTGTATGCCAGCTGTTTGAATGATTGAAGATTCTGGATTCAGGACTGCAGCCTGCATTCAGCCGTTTGAGTGAAACTGGTCACACTCCAGATGGGTGACTGCAATAGATGGTGAATTTATTCTTCAAAACCTTTGTTGCTGCTGATAACGATTAGAGACAGAAATGGGATATCAAGTTATTGAATGTATTCATATTCAGAGTTTAGAAACTTCAATAACAAAATGTGAGCAACTTACAATGAAGTGTCTTTGATGTCCTCTCCTAATACAATATTTTTGAATCAAAATTCTGAAGCCCTAATTCTAATGCAGATAACAGAGAGACAGGAATGCAAATGATCTTGCCTGGAGTGGTGTTCCCTGCGCTGCTGGGTGATGTTTCCTGAAAAGTACCTAGAAAGTAATTTCCTTTCTATTTTGTGTACTCTGAATGAAGCAAAACATTAATCACATATTGTTTTCAAACTTACTTTACATGATAGATGTTGGAGTGTACAGTTTTCCATCGACCTTGTGCTTTGGGCTGTCAGGGGGTCTGCTAATTGTCAGAAAAGTGCTATTCAGTCATTTTAAGCGTACATCTACATCCACAATAAAATCATCATTATAAACCTGAAAA
>NC_057717.1:43504727-43507662 GCF_004010195.1 Chiloscyllium plagiosum | reverse complement strand
TACAGTTTTCCATCGACCTTGTGCTTTGGGCTGCCAGGTGATCTGCTAATAGTCAGAAAAGTGCTATTCAGTTATTTTAAGCATACATCTACATCCACAATAAAATCATCATTATTAACCTGAAAAATTGAGAAGCATTTCAAGCCATGGACAGCTAGTTTTGTAAAACTAGTTCAAGACACAATTGCAGTAGATAGTGATTTATTACCCCAAAACCCTCACTGGCTGTTTGCAAGACAAGATAATGAGGCTGGAGTGTGGTAGCAAAGAAAGGGAGACACGATGCAACCAATTCATTTATTGAATACTTTATACTTGTTGCAACGTCTCAAAATATCTCAACTAAAGAGCTCCAGGCCCAAATGGAGACTAGTCAGCCAATTTTCCAATATCTCCAATGAAGACCTTTGGTACTGTCTCGACATACAGGGCTGAATTTTACACGTCAACTGGTATTTGCCAAGATTCTCATGAATCAGGCCAAGTGGAGGGGAGTTCAGGAGCAAAGCCCAACTCCCTTCTGCGCCATTATATTATCTTGACAGTGGTGGGCAAATGAAGGCACCAATTGTGAGCCACTCATGTCTGTCTGTGTTGTGAACAATAGAGCTCCTCAACTCCCACAGTGGGCTTTGGCTTGCAAATCTCTTTAGTACAGGCTCAGCAATACCCACGACTAATGGCAGCAAAGGAAAGGTCACTGATCTGCCTTCTCTCTGTTATTGCTGTTAGCTCCTAGGATCATGATGATTTGTGACCAGGCAGCAACTTCTGTATTAGCTACTGTCAGTACCATGCCATCTTTGGCACTGCCAACCATCGCGTTATAATCCAGCTCTCAGTTCAACCAGCAGGGCTTCATCAGAATTCATAAAATTATGACGGCAAAAGTCTTGTGTAAGACAGAACACCATCTTCCAACTTCTGGATGTAATACATATTTTGTGGGTTAAGCTTACTGTGGTAACTAGGGCCTGCTACATGGTTCCTGCATGCAGAACGAAATATCTACATAACTTCACAGGAACTGCTTGTTCTCCAATAATTGCATTGGAGAATATAATATCAAATGAAGTACAAATTACACAAAAGACCAAACATATGTTCTAGTTATTGCAAACAATCCTGGAGAACTATATTTTCCATATCCCATGCAATTTGGATAGCCAGCCTTGCCATGCCTGTAACTGGTCAGGCGAGATAAATTAAGTCCTTACGTTAGCATTTGCCTCCAGCTACTATTGAGTGCCAGCTGCTTGAATGGCTGAAGACTCTGGATTCAGTAGTGCAGCTTGAGTTTAGCTGCTTTTGTTAACCTTCTTATAATGCAAACGGATGCTGCAATCAATTCTGATTTTATTCTTCAACCCCTTTCACAGGTTTGACGGACACTATAGCTGGTGATAAGGGTGACAGAGTGATGGGATACGTATTTGTTGAAACTATTCATTTTAAGAGACTAAAATGATCAGGGGTAAGTAACCCAAATTTGAAAACAATTTTGAATTCAAGCTTCCTTGATGCACTCTCCTAAAACTGTCTGTTTTGAAAAAAAAACTCTCCGCCCCGAAGAATAATGCAGATAATAGAAAGGCAGTATGTGACTGCTATGGTCTGGAATGGTATTCTCTGCACTGCTGTGTGGTGTTTTCATGAGGAGTCCCTCGGTATCTTACTGTAACTGCCAGCGCACGAACAATTTACTTTCACTTTCTTGTACTCTGAATGAAGCATAATCATGGTCACATATCGTATCAAACATACTTTTCGTGACCGGCTTCGATTTGGAAGGGCACGGTTTTCCATTTTCATCACAGTTTAGGTTGTCAAGTTTACCAGGTCTACAATTGATCAGACAAGAAAAGGTTTAGTCACTGAAATCAGCATTTGCCTCCATCTACAAGTGTGTGCCAGCTGCTGGAATGGCTGAAAAATCGGGATTCTGTATTACAGCTCTTAAGCAGCTTTTTTTTAAAAAAAACTGTTCATACTGCAGAAGGATGACTGTATGAGTTGCTGATTTTTTGGCAAATTTACGAAACTAGTTTGCAAGAAAGCAGAGCACAGGTAGGGGGCGAGGCAGAGAATGTCCGGGAGAAGGGATTTTTCTTTGCAGTATAGACCAGAGAGGTCAATGGGAGGTAAAAAGTTCAGGACCTGGCTGATGAAGGGGTAACATTTGACTGAAAAGATTTGGATGTTTTAAAGCAATGGCTTTTCCAGCAACTCTGTTTTTCTTTCTGATTTACAACATTCGCAGTTCTTTCGGGTTTTATTTGGATGCGTTCTGTTGTTCTAGTTAAATAAGAGCTTCAATCTGTAGGAACAAAGCAAGCATTAGAGATGCAAATTCAGTGCGATTGCTGTCGTCTTGTCTGCAAAGGTGTTTGTTGCAATGCTGTCACATGCTTTCAAGAGGCAGCCCCTGAACAATCGAAACAACAGCTCTCCAGCAATATCTTTTTTATTTTCTGCAACTGTTCCTGGAGAAATTAGATTTCCCGGTTCTTCACAGTATACACAGCTAAAATTAGTCATGAAAGAAGACATTTTAAGCTAGGTCTTGTATGCACAATTGGCTGATGGCTGGTATAAAATTGCTGGCTACTCATGGATTCAGTATTATATTCTTTGATCAACTGTACTTATTAAGTAGATCAACTTCCAAAGATAGTGGGACAATGGAAAACAGTAGGTTTTTTCTTTAAAACTTTCATAGAGGCTTTGAAAGACACCACAGGCAGAATGAGGGGAGCAGAGGATATAGGAATCCTAATTGTTCAATATATTTATTCTTTCTTCAGAGTTCAACTATCTAAATGTTCGAATACAAATTGAAATCTGAATATTGTATGGGCAAGCAATTTTCCCGTGACCACTTTTGAAGGTTTTGTATTGATGCAACTATTTTTTAAGCAAACAAAATCTCTAATCT
>NC_057717.1:43488201-43502644 GCF_004010195.1 Chiloscyllium plagiosum | reverse complement strand
TCTGAGTGGGATGTCTGGTTTGTGTACTTTAGGTAATTATGGGTCTGAGTGGGATGTCTGGTTTGTGTACTTTAGGTAATTATGGGTCTGAGTGGGATGTCTGGTTTGTGTACTTTAGGTAATTATGGGTCTGAGTGGGATGTCTGGTTTGTGTACTTTAGGTAATTATGGGTCTGAGTGGGATGTCTGGTTTGTGTACTTTAGGTAATTATGGGTCTGAGTGGGATGTCTGGTTTGTGTACTTTAGGTAATCCATAGAATCTGGGGGTGTTGTTGCTTTCCGGTTTCATTCTTTGTAGGTCAGCTCTGGTTATCTGTCCGTTTTTTTGTAGATTCCTTAGTGTGTTATTTATCCTATTGGTGAGCTGTGGGGTGGGGTCAAACTCCCTCTTTTGGTAGGTGTTGGTATCTGCAAGTAGTTGTTGTGCTTTTTGGATGTAATCAGATTTATCTAGGGGCATGGCATCCATCCACAAACTCCATCAACAAACACATCGAACTGGACCCAATATACCAACCATTACAGCGGACAGCTGAAACTGACAACCGGAAGCGGCAGGGACAGACCACTATAAACACCGGAGGAAACATCAAAGAAGCGCTTCGCAGGAGGCTCCCAAGCACTGATGATGTCGCCTAGCCAGGGGACGAAACGTTTGCAACAAAAACTTCCAACTCGGCGAACAGAACCACAACAAAGAGCACCCGAGCTACAAATCTTCGCACAAACTTTGTCCTTGTTTCCATGGCTTTGTCTCTGGCTGATTAAAAAGTGAGTTTTGTTTCTAACAATAGGAATCCTAATTGTTCAATATATTTATCCTTTCTTCGGAGTTCAGCTATCTAAGTATTCGACTACAAATTGAGATCTGAATATTGAATGAGCAAGCAATATTACACTGACCACTTTTGAAGGTTTTGTATTGATGCCACTTTTTTTAAGCAAACAAAATCTCTAAACTCTCAGAAAAATGCAAACACTATAGACATATTAAAGCAACCTTTTTAATGTGACTGCTGTAGGCTGGTGTTTTTTGCATTGCTGTGGCATGGACTTAGAGAGAAGCCCCTCCATATAACTTACAGGAAGTGGTACTAATTTTCTTTCACATTGTTGTGTTCTCGATGAAACTTAATTAAGGCACACATTGGACTAACATTTTCTTTGTGATCACTGCATTCATTACTGGAATCTCTTCTGCCTTGGAAGTGTCACAGTTTCCATATCTGCAAGTGGTGTTACAGCACAAATTAATTGATTTTAAACAAACACTTGAAAAATTCAACCATTGAAAAAGCTCTGAAGATGGAGGATTTCAGCATTATAAACTTGTTTGTTGGATCTTTACATTGAAACTCCAATTTATCAGTTTAATCAACCTGCCATATCCCATACAAACAGGGATGAGTTTGATATTCAACATGAGTATGTCTCATTAACTGTAAGTTTAAATCCGCATTCCTGCCTCCCCTGAAAAGCTTTAACCACCCTCTCTCAACAATAAACTATTTATCTTTGCCTTTAAAATATTCCATAGCTCTTAATAATGTGTCAGAGTTTCCACATTTTGAGATAAAACAAATCATCTGGATCTGTTTTAAATGGACAACCACTGACATTTAGACAGTAATCCTTCATTCTCGTCTCTTCTCTAAGTGCTCTCTACTTTTGTGTTAAAATTCCCCCACGATAAAAGGAAAATATTTATTCACTGTCCTAATTATGTACTGTATCTGTATGCTAGCACTTTGTGATTTAGGTAATGTTACACTCTGACCCCACTGCATCTCAGAACTATGGAATCTCCCTCTATTTAAAAAAAATGCTTTTCTTCCAGTCAAAATGGACAACTTCAAATTTATCCACGTAAAGTTCTATTTGTCAGGTCTTTGACTACTCACTTAAGCTATATTTCTCTATAGCACCCCAATGTCCTCTGAGGTTATTTTTTAACCTTCCTTTGTCATGTCAGCTTTATATTCATTCCTTCATAAGTCATGGACTGTGAGTCAATACTTGGAATATTTGAGCAGATACAGATTTGATTCAAATGGCAGCTCAAGTTATATTATCCTAACCATTCTGAACTCCAGTTAATTCTCAATTCCACACAAACACTGAAGTAAATGCGAACATTCATGTAAAAAAGGCTGAGCCCCTGAATCTAATTAGATAATACCAAAATAACAATGGCATTCCCGTCAGCCTCTCTCTCTCTCAGCACGCACACACACACCATGGATAAGGGAAAATCTTGAAATGTAAGATGTCTGTAAGGTAAATGAATACTATAAACTTCCACTGTCCTATGACAACCTTTTAGCCAAACCACAATGGTTGACTCCGACCTGTGCGTTTTGCTTGATGTGAGAGGTTAGGGACGTGGCTCACATTCCTGACCCTTACACTGGCAAGAAGTGTGTCCAATTGCAGCTGTTGTTTGACCGCATGACGGATCTGGAGCTGCGGATGGACTCACTGTGGAGCATCCGCAATGCTGAGGAGGTCGTGGATAGCATATTTAGTGAACTGGTCACACCGCAGTTAGCGTTTCTGAGGGTGACAGTGAATGGGTGACCAAAAGACAGAAAAAGAGTAGGAAGGCAGTGCAGGTGTCCCCTGCGGTCATCTCCCTCACAACATGTATACTGTTTTGGATACTGTTGGCGGAGATGGCTCACCAGGGGAGGGCAGCAGTTGTCAAGATCATGGCACCATGGCAGGCACTGCTGTTCAAAAGGGCAGGAAAAAGTCTCGTAGGACCATAGTCATAGGGGATTCTATTGTGAGGGGAGTAGATAGGCGGTTCTGTGGCCGTAAACGGGAGTATTGGATGGTATGTTGCCTCCCAGGTGCTCAGGTCAGGGATGTCACTGATCGGCTTCAGAGCGTTCTAAAAGGGGAGGGTGAATAGCCAGTTGTCTGGGTGCATATAGGCACCAACGATATAAGTAGAAAACGAGATGGGGTCCTCAAAGAAGAAAATGTGTTGCTGGAAAAGCGCAGCAGGTCAGGCAGCATCCAGGGAACAGGAGAATCGACGTTTCGGGCATAAGCCCTTTTTCAGGAAGGGCTCCTGAAGAAGGGCTTATGCCCGAAACGTCGATTCTCCTGTTCCCTGGATGCTGCCTGACCTGCTGCGGTTTTCCAGCAACACATTTTCAGCTCTGATCTCCAGCATCTTCAGACCTCACTTTCCCCTCAAAGAAGAAGTCAGGGAGCTAGGAGAGAAGTTAAAGAGGAGGACCTCAAAGGTAGTGATGTTGGAAGTACTACCAGTGCAACGTGCTAGTCAGTGAAGAAATGAAAAATAGGCAGGATGAAGACGTGGCTTGAGAGATGGTGTAGGAGGTAGGGGCTCAATTTGTTGGACATTGGGAGAGGTTCTGGGGATTGTGGAACTATTACAAAATGGACAGTCTACATCTGAACCAGACTGGAAGCAATGTCCTTGGGGAAGTTTTTGCTACTGCTTGTTGGGAATATTTAAACTAATGTGGCAGGAGACTGGGAACCAGAAGAGAGAATAAGTAGGCAGTGATGCGAAGATTGGAGACTGTAAGAATTATGAAGATAGCATTCATAAAGGGAAGAGTAGGCAGAGAGTAGATGAGTGCAAAAACAAAACTGGCAGCCTGAAATGCATCTACTTTAATGCAAGGAGAATAGTGCGTAAGGCAGATAAACATAGGGCTTGGATTGCTGCCTGGGAGTATGATGTTATTTCAGTCACAGAGACTTGGTTGAAGGAAGGGCCTGATGATTGGCAATCAAACTTTCCAGGATATAGACGCTTCAGACAGGACAGAAAGGGAAGTAAAAGGGAGGGGTGGAGTTGCATTGCTGGTCAAGAACGATGTCACGGCTGTGCTAAAGGAGCACACTACGGAGGTCTTGGGTAGTGAGGCATTATGGGTGGAGCTGAGAAATTAGAAGTGTGCAGTTATACAGTTGGGGCTGTATGACAAGCCTCCCAACGGTGAGCATGTGGTAGAAGAACAAATAGGTAAACAGATTATGGAAATATGTAGAGGCAATAGCGTAGTGGTGATGGGAGATTTCAATTTTCCCAACATTGACTTGGATATACTGAGCGTCAGAGGTCTGAATGGGGTAGAATTTGAATTAAGTGTCCAGGAGAGTTTTCTACTGCAGTATGTCAATAGTCCAACGAGGGAAGGGGCCATATTGGACCTGATACTGGGGAACAAGCCAGGACAGGTGGTAGAAGTTGCAGTGGGAGATTTCTTTGGGAACAGTGACCATAACTCTGTAAGTTTTAGAATATTCGTGGTTAAAGAAGAGAGTGGTCCTAAGGGAAGAGTACTAAACTGAGCCAAGATCAATTATATAAAAAGTAGGCAGGAGCTCAGAAATGTGGATTGGACACAGCTATTTGAAGGGAAGTCTACATTTGAGATGTGGGAGGCTTTCAAAGGTAGATTAAAGATAGTGCAGGATAAACGTGTCCCGTTAAAGGCAAAAGTTAAGAAGTGCAACATTTGTGAACAGTCGATGACAGGGGAAATTGTACGACTAGCCAAGAGGAAAAGGGAACCATACTTAAGGTCTAGGCAGCTAAGAACAGAACGGGCCCTGGAGGAATACCGGAAGAGTAGGACAAGTCTTAAACGTGGAATCAAGCGGGCGTAAACGGGTTATGAAATAGCTTTAGCGAGCAGAATGGAGGAGAATCTCAAAGCATTTTATTTTAATATGAAAAGCAAGAGGGTAACTAGAGAAAGGATTGAACTACTAAAGGATAATGAAGGAAGGCTGTGTGTCGAACCTGAGCGAATTGGTGAGACTCTGAATGATTACTTTGCATCAGTGTTTACTGAGGAGAGGAACATGATGAATGTTAAGATTAGAGATAAAACTTTGATTCGTCTGGATCACGTTGACATAAGTAGCAAAGATATGTTGCGGAGGCGAGAGGTTATTAAGTTGGACAAATCCCCAGGATCGGATGAGATCTATCCCAGAGTGCTTAGTGAGGTGAGAGAGGAAATAGCTGGGGCCCTGACAGATATCTTTGTGGAATCCGTAAATGCAGGTGAGGTGCCGGAGGACTGGAGGGTAGCTTATGTTGTCCCCCTGTACAGGAAGGGTAGTAGGGATATTCCGGGTAATCAAAGACCAGTGAGCCTGACGTCAGTGTTGGGAAAGTTGCTGGAGAATGTACTGAGGGATAGGATCTACTTATATTTAGAAAAGAATGGGTTTATCAGTGATAGGCAACATGGTTTTGTGCGGGGGAGATCGTGCCTGAACAACTTAATTGAGTTCTTCGAGGAATTGAGCTAGTTGATTAATGAAGGAAGGGCTGTTGATGTCATATACATTGACTTTAGTAAGGCGTTTGATAAAGTTCACCATGGTAGACTAATGGAGAAATTGAAGTCATATGGTGTGCAGGGTGTTCCCTCGAGGTAGCTAAAGAACTGTATGAGAAATAGGAGACAGAGAGTAGTAGTTGAAGGGAGTTTCTCGAAATGGAGAAAGGTGACCAGTGGTGTTCCACAGGGGCCACTGTTGCGGCCACTGTTGCTTGTAATATATATAAATGATCTGAAAGAGGGCACTGTTGGTATGATCAGCAAGTTTGCAGATCACACGAAGATTAGTGGAGTAGTAGAAAGCATAAGGGACTGTCACAGAATACTGGAGGATATAGATAGACTGGAGAGTTGGGCGGAAAAGTGGCAGATGGATTTCAATCCAGAAAAATGTGAGATGATGCAAGTACGCAAGACTAATTCTAGAGCGAATTACGCAATGAACGGAAGAGCCGTGGGAAAAAATTGCTGGGCAGAGAGATCTGGGAGTGTAGGTCCATTGTACTCTGAATGATGCTGCACAGATGGATAGAGTAGTCAAGAAGGCATATGGTTTGCTTGCCTTCATTGGATGGGGTACTAAATACACGAGCTGGCAAGTCATGTTAACATTGTACAAGACATTGGTTCATCCGCATTTAGAATACTGTGTACAATTCTGGTCGTCACATTACCAAAAGGATAGGGAGACTTTTTAGAGGGTGCAGAGAAGGTTTACGACGATGTTGCCTGGTATGGAAGGTACTAGCTATGAAGAAAGTTTGAGTAGGTTAGGTTTATTTTCATTTGGAAAAAGGAGATTGAGGGGCAATCTGGATTAGGTTTACAAAATCATGAAGGGTATCGACAGGGTGGATAGAGACAAGCTTTTTCCAAGGGTGAAGCATTCAATAACGAGAGGTCACGCTTCCAAGGTGTGAGATGGAAAGTTTAAGGGGATACACACGGCAAGTACTTCACACAGAGGGGTGGTGGGCGTTTGGATCGCGTTGCCAGCAGAGGTGGTACAGGCAGGCACGGTAGATTAATTTAAGATGCGTCTGGTCAGGTGCATGAGTAGGTGGGGAGCAGAGAGTTACAAATGCTTCGGAATTGACTGACAGGTACATTTGGATAGGCTCAGGCTTGGAGGGCCGAAGGGCCTGTTCCTGGGCTGTACATATTCTTTGTTCTTTTTATTAACATATACTTTCCTTTTCATGTTGTATTTATTAGAAGGTGCGAGGTTGGGAAGTGCTTTTGGCAAAAAGGACCGGAATCTCCTTGGTCACGCATCACAAACAGAATTCATGCAGGGCATCCATGAACCAGGACAGGAAATGAAATGCCAGCCTTCATTACAAAATGAGTCATATGTCGGAGTTGTGGAGTGTTGTTGAGGCAGTATTTGGGCTATTGTGGACAGACTTTCTGACCTTTATAAATCAGTGACCTCCTTGTCACAGAGGCAGTGCAAAGCTGTTTTATCAACTAATCACTGGGATGATGGTAACATGAAGAGAGTGTGAAGGAAATTGATGTTTAATTTGCAGCACGGTGTGTGAATAAGAGTTGACTGCATTGAACCTTGAAAATTATGGACGAACACACATTACGTCCAGAGAAAGACATTGATGGCATGGAAATTGCATTTTGCCCATGATACATGCTTCTTTTTAGTTTATGTACCTCTGTAAAGCTCCTATGTTGGTTGGGAGAGAGCTTCAGGCTCCGAATGAACTCTCTTTGCCTCAATGTGCAGTTGGTGTGTGACCCTGCATTGAAAATCACATTGTTCACAAATCTGTCAGCAGCTGCAATGCCTAAAATGTTAGCTGTTCCCAACAGCTTCTGACCTCCATTGGGAATACTGGTCTGCCTTCTCGGAGATGCCCACCCTCCTCACCGTCAACGAACCATATTAATGCATCCATTGTGTACCATTAACAATGTAGCCAGGAGGAACGGCATGGAGCAGTCTATCCATTCAACCTCTGTTCCATTGGTTTGTCATTTTGGTCATAGATAACATCGTCTTATTTCTGTACAATGGGCTTGAGCGGCTGAATGGCCACCTCCTGATGTCATGGGAGACGCTCAAGGACCTACCTGGGCAACCAACCCGCGGTTCCTGTTTAACAGCTCATGTGTTTGACTGGGCTCCTTATCTTCCTGTGTAATAGTCAGGAGAGAATGAATGGGCTATCCCTATTCTTATCCAATAACATTGATGGGCAGAATGACCTCCTCACATTCCTGTGAAGTGAGCTTGAGGTGCTGACTGAGCGCCTCTCTTTACTCTGTTAACGCACAGCGATGTCCCGAGACTGAGGTGGTACATGTCGAAGAACTACAAACATGTTCTTTGTGCTGAATCACTCCAACCAGTGGGGAGGTTACGCTTCATTTCCATTATGTTCAATTTTCTTCAGGTTACTTGATGCCATCCTCAGTTAAACATTGCCTTGTTGTCAGGGCCAGTCACCTAGTTTATATATTTTGTTGATGTCAATAGGTCACGGTGTACGCGTGTGTTGTGTTTCCTTCTCACAGAGGGGAGTGACCGTCGGGACGTCACTATTCCACAGAGGAAGGGGAGATAGATCATTGAGGTAGTTGGAAGAAGGGATAGATGGATATTTGACACGGCAGACACTCCAGGAGTTGGGGCTTAGAGCAGTTCAGCCATGATCCTATTGAAGGGAAAGGCAGACCGTAGGAGCTGAATGACCTACTTCTGCTTCTCATGCTCTTGCATTCTGTTATTGGAAGGTTCATTATTGTTATTTTTCTGGTTGTCCTGTGAAGGAATGTTGTAGTCAAAGAAATTAGAGCATTTTGTGAGCAAATTCTTAGTCCAGTATGGCGTCATTATTCACGATGAATCTGGGTCAACAACATGACAAACAACAGGGCAACTTCTGTAAAGAGAGAGGAGGGGACTTTTTCACAGTAACACCAACTCTTTTTCCCAAGAGCGTTTTCCAATCAACACCAAATCATGTTTGACTGTATTCGGGGGCTGAATGGTCACCTCGGTTTCTGTGCACCAGGTAGTAGGAGTAAGTGGTCTCCAACTGCTCGTGAGTAGCCGATTGAGTGGCTGAATGGAATGGGGCGAAGTAGGACTGAGGAACAGGAGTGGATCCCTGAACTACCAGGCACTCAGATTGTGGCTGATCAGATTGTGGTCTCAGCCCCACGTTCCTATCTGCAGTTCATTATCGTTGAGTCACTTTCCCATCAAATAGTGAACTAACACACCTTTGCATAAATGCAAACACACAGGTACCACAAACCTGTGGGTAGGAGAAATTCCCACTCAAATGGTCTTTTGAGAATTTCTCCTTATACCTGTTCCTACCGAGGTTAGAGAGTCATTGCTTCTTGTTCTAGTCCCACTCCTCCAGAGGTCACGACAAATTATCAGTGCAACTAAATGCGTTATATAGTAAATGATATCCGTCGCAGACTGGGTCATGTTCAGTGTTAGGAACAAGTCAGACTGGTTTCTTAAATTTGTAAAAATAACTAATCTAAAACCAAAGCAAAGTTACTCGAATTACGATGGATACATAAATGCTATACTGTTTGAACATTTATTTTTCTGTAAATCTGAGAACACAGAAACATGCATACGAAGACACACGCACACAAACACACACGTCTGAAGGCAAACTGAAAAAAATGGAACTCTGCAGCATATTAATTCGAAAGAGCTTTGTCCAAATAACAGTTAATTTCAGAGTAAAAGCAAAATTGAGAGAGTTTCAATTGTAATTCTGCCTCTGAAGTTATTCTGCCTCACAGAAGCTGCTAGCACTGGGGTTTCTTCCTGGAGCAGTTGGACTTGCCTGAATTCCCTTTGGTGCAGGCAGTGGAGAGATTCCAATGAATCCTCAAAAGGAACCCTCAAAGAGTGCTAAAGATGGCTGGTTGGTTTTCAGCTCGCATATGTTGCTGTAGAGAAGTACAAGTAGAGACGGAGTATGAAACATGCAATAATGTGACCCAAA
Source organism: Chiloscyllium plagiosum (assembly GCF_004010195.1). NCBI lineage: Eukaryota > Metazoa > Chordata > Chondrichthyes > Orectolobiformes > Hemiscylliidae > Chiloscyllium > Chiloscyllium plagiosum. The sequence goes on along the minus strand of NC_057717.1, from coordinate 43,493,309 downwards.
CACCAACCTAGACAAGGTAAGGTCTGGTTGAACATTCTCCTGATTGAATTACTCCATCCCTGTTACCTGCTTCATTTATAAATGATTTGTAATTCATAATTTGAAGGTATATTTATATGTGTCTGCATAATTTTTGTAAAATAAATTCATGTCTTCATAGTACCTGTGTTAAAATGAGTATGTTGTTTTCTAAAATTAAATCCTTAGTTTTATTCTCTAATCTTCAGCTCCGCCCCAATACACTATCCTCAGGGTCTTACATGGTTCAATATGAACAGTTCTCATTCTCAGGCCTGAAGTACTCTGACCTTGTAGAGGCCAAGAGGGCAATGGATGTAGGATCAGCCAAGGTTATCTTCCAAGGCTGGAGGAGTCCAAACCAAAGATTTAAAGTGAGAGGGGAAAATTAAAAAGATACCTGAGTGGAAACTTTTTCACACAGAGGGTAGTGCGTGTATGGAGCGATCTGGCAGCGAAAGGGATGGAGGCTGGTACAATTATAACATTTAAGAGGCAGTGGATGGGTATATAAATAAGAAGGGTTGAGAGAGTTATGGGTCTAATATTGGCAAATGGTTTTATATCAGATTGGAATATTTGGTCGGTGCAAATGAGCTGGACTGAAGGGTCTGTTTCCGTTCTGCATGACACTATGATTCTATCAGGCCTTCACTCTAGCAAGGGGGAAAGTGAAGCATCTGTGAAAAGCTTCTAAAACAATTGCATAGCTTTTCTTTCAATTTCAGGGTTCATTACTACATACAATACATTCGATGTAGTCTCAGCATTGTCATGTACAAATGCAGTAAAACATCTCGATGATTTTCCCCGACAGCCTTTGCATGAAACAGCAACATTCAATGCACTTCCCTAATCACTTGCTGAATCTGCTGACTTGGTTTATATGGCTCATGTACCGAGACACACACATCCCTCCGTACCAATGTGTTCTGCGATGTTCTCTCCATTTAAGTAGGTTACTGTTATTTTATCTGTTCAACAGAGCACTGTCTTCCCTTAGCCCTTGTTATACTGTTTCCTGCCAAAGCTTTGGTCACTAACCTCCCATGTCGGTATCCCATTGCAGAGTCTCCATATGCTGTGAAATGACTATCTTGGTAAATAAACTAATTGAGCTCCAATCCAATCAGTCACCTCATCCAAGTCATTGGTATAGATTGTAAATTGTTGATAATGTCACACTGATCCCTGAGGCATTCCACCAAGTTGGGCGGCACGGTGGCACAGTGGTTAGCACTGCAGCCTCACAGCGCCATGAGACCCGGGTTCAATTCCCGACTCAGGCGACTGACTGTGTGGAGTTTGCACATTCTCCCCGTGTCTGCGTGGGTTTCCTCCGGGTGCTCCGGTTTCCTCCCACAGTCCAAAGATGTGCAGGTCAGGTGAATTGGCCATGCTAAATTGCCAGTAGTGTTAGGTAAGGGGTAAATGTCGGGGTATGGGTGGGTTTCGCTTCGGCGTGTCGGTGTGGACTTGTTGGGCCGAAGGGCCTGTTTCCACACTGTAAGTAATCTAATCTAAAAGTTACAACTTTACACCTGAATATAAACATTTATCCTGAATGTTTATTCCCTGATAGTTTACCAGGGTTCCCCTGTTGCTGGGCAGCAAGCTAAAAAGGTAAGATGGCCTCATCCTACACTGTGTAATGTCCCAAGCGGACTGAATGCGTTCAATCTAATCCAGTGTAAATCCTTAGAGGGCAGAATGATCTCTGCCTGTCTCATTATAACGATGTTGACTGGCTGAATTGGATCTTTCTTTACCTCTGTAACATTACTGAGTGCTTGAAAGAACAACATATAGGTTAGAGGCAGCAGCTGGCCATTCAGCCCCTCGCGCCTGCTGCACCATTCAGAATGTGCATTGTTGATGTGAATATGACTAAACATCCTCTTCCTGTCTGTTCCCAATAAACTTGGATTCTCTTGTACATCAAAGATCTATGGAACTGAACCTTGCTACTTCGGCATGAGAACACCACAGATTACACAACCCTAACAGAAAGGAACATCCCTGTCTCAGTCTGAAATTGGAATGTCCTTATTCTCAAAATGTGTTCCCCTCAAACCAATCACCACTCTTTTGATATAAAAGGAGTCGACAATTAGAAACAGATATCGATCATTCAGCCCCTCAAGCCTGACCACTTTCTCATTAACTCTCCTAAATCAAATACTTACCAAATTCAGCCTCCACTGACGTTGTGGAAAGACAATTCCAGGCACCACAAGATCATATGAGCAATGAACCCTGGAGCCGAATTAGGCCATTCAGCCCATTTTTGTTTGCCATGACATTTGATCGCGGCAAAAATATTTCTCAACCCCATTTTGCTGCCTTCTCCAACTGATCATTGATAATTTATTAATAAAACGTATATGTCTTTGTATTAAAGACAGTGTGTGCCTGTATGTGGAGTTATGTTCATGTGTTTGTGTGTAAACTTCCATATCTGTGTGCGTTTCTCTGTGTGCATATGTTATGTGTGTTATTGTCAGTATCTCCGTTTGTGTGTACCTCTGTCTGCATCTCTGTGCAAAGTTGCTTTTGAAGTAAATATATTGAAATTGGAATCAAAGTCTCCCTCCTCCTCTGTCTCTGTCCCTGTTGTTCGCAGAGTTCACAGAATTCCTACAGTCCCTGACTAGGCAAGCATCTATTGCCCATCCCTAATTGCCCAGAAGGCAGTTAACAGTCAACCACATTGTTGTGGGTATGGAGTCACATGTAGGCCAGACCAGGTAAGGATGGCAGATTGTTTCCTCCAAGGGTGTCAGTGTGCCTGATGGATTTTTCCGACAATCGGAATGATCATCATTAGCCTCTTAATTCTTGATTTAACGTGAATCACTAGAAGAGTCTGAAGGCAACAAGAGTATAGTTAAGAGGGAAATTGGGAGCATAAAAAGGGGACATGTGATAGCTTTGGCAAATAGAGTTAAGGAGAATCCAAAGGAATTCTACAAATACGTCAAGGACAAACGAGTAACTGTGGAGAGAATAGGACATCCTTAAAGATCAGCAAGGCTGCGCATGTGCAGAACCATAAGAAATGGGGGAGGTCCTGAACGAATATTTTGTATCGGTATTTACTGTGCAGGAGGCTATGGAAGCTAGAGAACTTGGGAAATAAGTAGTGACGTCTTGGAAAGTGTCTGTATTACAGAGGAGCTGCTGGAGGTCTTAAAACATGCAAAGGAAGGGAAATGTCCTGGATTTTATTGAATGCACACTCGAACTCTGTGGGAAGCGAGGGAAATGATTGCTGGACCCCTTGCTATCATCAGTAGCCACAGGTAATGTGCCAGAAGACTGGAGTTTGGCTAACGTGGTGCCACTACTTAAAGGATTTATCAAGAGTAATAAGGAAAATCTAGTGAGCCTGACGTTAGTGGTGGATAAGTTGTTGGAGGGGATTATGAGGCATATGATTTTCATGCATTTTGAAAGGTAACGACTGATTATGGATAGTCAATATGACTTTGTGCAAGCAATATTGTGTTTCTGAATTGACTGAGATTTTTTTTGAAGAAGTGACTAAGAAGATGAACTGAGATAGAGTGGTGTACATTGTCGATATGGACATCAGTGAGGTGTTGAATATCATTGTGCATGGTTATCTGTTTGACAAGATTAGTTCATATGAAAGCCATTTGGTTACAAAACTGGCTCAAAGGTCGGAGACAGAGGGTGGTGGTAGAGGGTTGCAATATCTTGGCAAAGGTTTGCAATGCTCCCCCTGCTGTGCAGAAAATCCAGTTTATGGAGTTATCCTCTAGCATGACCTGCACAGCTCTCCATCTTAGCCATTACCTGACCCGAGGTCAGAATTTTAGGCAATGGACCATTCTAGCGGATCTGGCAATGTCTCCATTCAATGTTTGCTTTCTTAACATTGGACCCACCATAGTCTATCCTATCCTGTTATTCCGATCCCTCCATCTCCTTATCCATATTTTCAGCAAGTTATCAATTAATAAATTATTTCGTATTTTTTCTGTATCTTTCCCTGGCCTTAGATTTTGACTCCCTCGTGCATCGAGTGCTGACATGGTGAAGATCAGAAAGATTGAAATGGTGTGTGTCAGGCTGTTGTTCCCTTCCCGATGTGTCCCATGTGGTGCTCCATGGACAGGGGTGTTCCAGCAGCTCTGACTCACGTGTTTGAAACTTGGTATGAGCCTGACCACGGAACACCTCTGTTTGTCTCTCTCAGTTGATTGTGCAGTCAGTAACACGAGGAAAATCCTGGAGTATAATTATTAAGGAACAGGCATCTAATTTGTAGCAGAGCGGCTTCTGACTGACTCCAGTTATTGAAAAGGTAGTGGAGGGGCTGGGGATGGTTTGCTGGAGGTTGTGCTGTGAACAGCGTCAGAAATTCAGGGAGACCTGAGGATTTGGTGACCCAACTTTGGATGGAGCATGGGGACTGTAGTTACAGCTTCTGGGTCTGTAACATGAACAACAAATGGAGCAGACGCTGCGGAGAGGGGAAGTTCTGAAACCACGGAGTGAGTGAGCGTGGGGAAAGGGATTTGGTGGATCTGTCTGTGTTTTCGACTGGACAAGCAATTACTCTCACTCTCCCTGTGACCTACACTGACTCGATAACCGTCACTCTGATCCCCTCAAATTCAATCCATCACCGTCACCCTGACCCCCTCACACTCACTCCGTCACCGTCACACTCACCCCTCTCACACACTCCATCACAGTCACCCTGACAAACTCACACTCACTCCATCACCGTCACCCTGACCCACTCGCACTCACTCCATCACCATCACCCTGACCCTCTTACACTCACTCCATCATTGTCAACCTGTCACCCTCACACTCATTCCATTACTTTCACCTTGTGCCCCTCACACTTACTCCATCACCGTCGCCCTGACCTCCTCACACTAATCCATCACCGTCACACTGATCCGCTCACATTCACTCCATCACCACCACACTGACCCCCTCACACTCACACCTTCACCGTCACCCTGACCCCCTCAGATTCACGCCATCACTGCCACCGTGACCCCCTCACACTTACTTCATCACCATCACACTGACCCCCTCACACTCACTCC
>NC_057717.1:43483908-43484984 GCF_004010195.1 Chiloscyllium plagiosum | reverse complement strand
CACTCACTCCCCCACACTTTCCCTACCATCATGCTCACTCCCTCGCGCACTCCCCCAGCATCACACTCACAGGCCCACGCAGTTTTCCACCATCACACTCCTCTCGCACCTTAAACTGAGCTCCTGCCTGTGAACACCGACCCAGTTGATCCCCTCTAAATGGCCTTTAATCCCATCCCCATTCTATTCCCCGAGTAACAGACAGTATGTCCCACACAATGTGTTCTGTTTGTCATATCCTGTTGTATCAATCTCAGCCGCAGCCTATGGCGCCGCTCCACCTGTTACCCCCTAGTAACGGCTGGTGTTTTCACACCCACCATGTCCCCGAGCCATGGAGTTTGGCGCTAAGCTCCATACAGTTGCCCAAGCAATGGCCTGACATGTCGTCCCAATCTCTGTTCCCTAACATCGGCCTGAAGATCGACAACCCTCTTCTGTTCCCCCAGCACCGAAGGATTCGAGGAAGACAGTAACGTTGGGAGGTTATGATCACAAGATGGAGAGAGAGTGAATGAGATTGGGGAAGGCAAGGACAGTGGAACTGAGAGTGTAAATGCGGAAATGAGACAGAAAAAAGCAGTGCAGTGTGAGAGTGGGAGGGCTATATGGAGGGAGAGGGACAAAGGGAGCAAGGCGAAATCTGCTGAGAGCAAAGTTGGAGTGGGAGACAGCGGGAGTTATACCCAGCTCCTGAGCTCAGGGCGCGGTGCCCTCCCCTTCCCTGAGGACCGGGACATGTGGCTGAGTCTGTCTCTCTGCAGCTCAGCTTTTCCAACACAAAGACACACACAACAACATCGTTCACTCTGCTGCTCGGCACGCTTTAATGGACATTTTTATTGTTTACAAATGAAAGTGATGGATACAGTCAGTGGGATGGTGCCTTTTCTTACTGGCCCCAGAGTTGTGAGAAACATTGAAATGTTTCCCTATAACCCCCCCTATGGGATAAGGATGGACAAACCAACGCTACCCTCAGTCTGTTACCATAGCGACAGGCTGCTCCATCGCTGAAACAGTGAAATGAAATCAGAAAATCCCGGGTGGATTGATTAAGGAGGGAATTTGATTGA
>NC_057717.1:43477985-43483408 GCF_004010195.1 Chiloscyllium plagiosum | reverse complement strand
TTTCATTGAGCTGAATGACTTCCTCATATTCCTGTGAAGCTAACGTGAGGAGCTGAAAATCTCCTCCTTTTAACTGTGGAAATGTGCAGTGTCCAGCAGCACCGTTACATGAATGTTACCAATACTTCCAACAGCACAAGCCTGAATGTTGTCCAGGTCTTGCTGCACATGGATACAGACTAGTTCAGGAGCTGAAGGGGCCATTTTTTCCTGAATATTGTGTGATCTTCAGTGAACACCCGCACTTCTAATCTAATGGTGTGGGCAAGACATTTATTAAGCAGCTGAAGATGTTTGTGCTGAGGAAGCTACCTTGAGGATCGTTTGCAGACATGTCCAGGACGGCATGGATTTCTTTACACAAACCACAATCATTGTGCTTCATGCTTTAAATCATTCTAACCAGGGAAGTTTACAACTCATTCCCATTAAGTGCAATCCTGCTCAGGCTCCTTGAGACCGTCCTTAGTTAAATGATGCCTTGATGTCAGGTCCGTTCTCTCTTCCCTGAGCCCTTGTGTTCACGTCTTTTGCTCATATCAATAGGCCACAGTGTGGGGCAGGGAGTGCTTTTTGACCAGTCAGAGTTGAGGGCTGTGAAGAATTTAACATGAAAGAGGATATTAGACCTTATGATCTTATTATGGGTGAACACCTGCTTTTGGGTGGGGGTATTACCAGATTGTCTGGACCATCTCTGGGTGAGGAATGGGGGCTGTATTCACAGTGGAACTGGGTCTACAACTTGACCAACAAACAAAGCACAGGTTGCAGAAAGGGGAAGCTCAGTCAGGAGTGATGACGACCCTCTTTCATACCACTGCCTGGGTTTTCCTATTACACTTTCAAAACCACTTTCAAAACTGGGTTTGACAGTTTTGAGGGGCTGAATGGTCTCCTCTGTTACTGTGAAAGGAGTAAGTAGCCTCCAATTGCTCCGTCGAGTAGGTTTGATGGGCTGAATGGAACACAGAAACATGGGACTGAGGAGCAGGAGTGGGTCATTGGACACTTTGAGCCTTCTGTACCAGGGACTAAGATTGTGGCTGATCAAGTTGTGGTCTCAGCTCCACTTTTCTGTCTGTGTGCTATTATCCAAGAATCACTTCTCTGTCCAATATTTAACTAACTTAGCGTTGAATAAATAAAACAAAGAGACATGTCAAAGCTGTGGGGATGAGAATTCCCACTTGGAATGCCTGTTTAGAATTTCTGCTCACCCCTCTTATACAGTCATAAAGCATGCAAATTTGTAAGTGCTGCCCAGACATCCCATTATGATCGAGTCTTATTTGCGAGCATTTGTCTCATATTCCTCTAAACCTCCTTATTCAAATAGCCATCAAGATGCCAGACTCCACCACTTCGTCTGGGAGTAATTCCATATGGACACCTCCCTCTAAAATATTTCCCCTCGTACCTGAAAACAGGCCTCCAGTCTGAAAAGCAATCATCTACAAACCTCTGTTCCTCCCTTCAATCTTATTTTGTATTCAATTGGCTTGGATGCGCTGGTTCCCATGTGACTTAACCTTACTAACTTGCCTAATATGCAGAATCTTGTCAAACAACTTGTTCCAGTTTGTATGGAAACCATCTACAACACTGCCTTCATCAATCTGCTTTGTCACCTTTTTAACAAACTCAGTCAATTTCGTACAACGCGATTTCTCATGCAAAAAGCCATGGTGACTATCCCCAACCAATTCTTGCCTTTGAAAATGCATGCAATTGGCTATCCCTCAGAATCCCCTCCAAGAACTCACCCACCACTAATGTCAGGCTCACTGGTCCAGAGTTTATTGGGTTGTTGGGTAACTGTTTTATTTTCTACTGCCACTCTTCCATTGGTCACAATAAATTATCTCTGTAACCAGGTTGATGAAATGGCCAATGTTATAGGTCTCACATTGGGTCAGGGTCATCCTCGGAGAAGGTCAGGTTGATTTCCTCCATTTGTTAAAATAACAAAATCATGACGAAAACAAAGTTCCTCCACCTATGATGGAAAGTGGACTGTCAAACAGAATAGAAATTTTTAAAAAATGTACATTGAAATTTCAGTTTCTGAAAATACTGAGGAGCACAAACACACACACAGATACATACACAGACAAGCACATTCAAACACACACACAGACATGCACACACAGACACACTCAAACACACAAAAACAGGGTCACACACACAGACACATGCACATACAAGTAAGCGCACAAGCACAGACAAATGCATGTACCATAGACCGTAAATAATTAGAGCAGAAAAAAAAGCCCATTTGGCCCATCCAGTCTACTGAGCTACTGATCATGGCTGACATGCTTTTCAAGCCAATTCTCCTACCTTCTCACAACAAGCCTTTATCCCATCATTAAGCATAACTTATCTAGTTATATCCTAAATATGATAATGTGTCTGTGTGTCCGTGTGGGTCTGTGTGCATGTGTTGTCTCTGTGTGTGTCCCAGTGTCCTGCCCGTGCTCCATGTTGGAGAGTGGGGTTTTAGCAGTTTTGAGGCACATCTTTGTAACTTGCTCTGTGCCTACCATTGAACACCTGTTTTAATCATTCTCTGCTGCTCAGGTGGTCAGTAACATGAGGAATCCCCACAACTGTTAGTGATTCAGACCAGTCTTCTCACTTGCATTTCACTGACATTTGACTTAACTTTAGTTTTTGTACATTCGTGGAAGTGCTGTGGATGGTTTCCGGGAGGCTATGTTTTAAACTGCTCTCGAAATTCAGGAAGACCAGAGGCTTTGGTGATCCAACTCTGGATGAAACATGGTGACTGTAGTTGCAGCATCTGGATCTGCAACATGACCAACAAATGGAGCAGAGGCTGCAGAGAGGGGAATCGCTGCAAAATGGAATGAGGGAATTGCAATCAGATCAGTCATGGAATTGAAGAATGTTGGAGCAGGATTAAATGGCTCGTTCATGCAACTTACTCAGATTTTTCTGTTAGTAACACGCCGATTTCCCTGTTCTCCCAGTGTCCCAGACTGGTGGGTAGTGAGTCACAGCCTCCTGTTCCTGGGGAACAGAAATCTGAGGCCTCACTCGCCTCCATGTTTAGCTGTATCCCTGTCGCGAGCAGTTGAGTGACTGCCTCCTGTTCCTGTGTCCCAGTATTGAGCAGTTAAGTGACTACCTGCTGTTCCTGTGTCCCAATCTCGAACAGTTGAAAGACTGTATCCTGTCCCTATGTCCCAGAATCGAGCAGTTGAGTGATTACCTCCTGTTTCTCCCTGTTCCTGAGCAGCAGTTTGAATGCTCTGAATGATGTCACTAGGTTAAGAAAGGACTTGATAACAGGGAATTTCAAACTTGGAGCATCATTAGACAAAGGGATCTAGAAACGTCTCCACCAAACATTTTATGCAGCCCGAGTGTTATTTTATTCCTGCCTCCTTTTATAAACAGCGTGAAACATATACAACGGTGCAGTGTTCCAACAATACTCCCACATACAGGGAAGACAGATTAAAAAGATTAAAAGATTTATAGTCTATCCCTCAGCAACCCTCATCCTTTCCATCCAAACCGAGGCTGCATAAATCTTTAAACCGTATATTGTAATGAATTAGTACAGTAAATGTCACACTTTAACACTACAGTTACTGACTACAACCCTGAACCTTTCAAAAAGATCTTCTTCAGAAAGCGGGCGAATTGACTGACCACGTGATGCCGATGCGGAATTCCAGTTTTCTCCAAGATATTCCCCTCCCGGTTTTGAAATTATTTTTCTTTTAAATGTAGACTACAAATCCCACATTCAGGCTCAGTTTCAAGGCAGAGCGGATTATATTCCGGCTTTAGCTGAACATACTGAGGGTGCATTTGGCAGACAGAGAGATCCTAAGGCTGGGATTTACTGTTCAACTGGTGAACGGGAGCTCACTTTATAAAGAAAGGGGCCCAATTCACTTATTGTGTTGCAGCGAAATTGCGTTTAATAAACACACCTTTACTGGATAACTGCCTGTATATTGAATGGAGGATCAAAAATGGTGGACCAAAGTGAATACAGCAGTTCCGATTTTATATGTTCCGATGTTTAAACAGACTAAAGGATATGAACACTGTGTAGGGAAAATTGAATTGAGGAGATTTTCACCATGAACTAGAATGGAGGATGCTCAGTGTGTTGAATGACCTACTCCTTTCCCGATGTTTCTGTGCAGTCTGTGGGAAAGCTCTGTAGATCCTGCCACCTGCTCTCAGATGTTAGGAAGGAAATCTCTGCAGAGTCAACACGGTAGTATTTCCCGTTCCAACACTGAGGCTGGTGCCGAGTGATCTGTACAGTTTTATCGTTTAAGACCCCGGAACAGTTTGATACAGTAGAGTGTCTTGCTTGTCCGTTTCCGAGACCATTGAAGGGTGCTTCACATGTCTGTGTGTCTGGAGTCACGTTTATGCCAGACCAGGAAGGCACGGGAGATTCACTTCCTGAAAGTACATTGAGGAAGGAAATTGGTGTTTACAATCGACATTGGCTTCAAGGACACTGTTAATGACTCCAGGTTTTACATCTCCATATTTTATTAATTATAACGTCCACCAGCTGCCACAGCATTAGCCTGGACTGGATTAGTAATCCAGTGACTTTTCCACAAAAACATCATCTCCACATGGGGACCTATCTGAAACCACACTGAGCTGGTTATTTCTGTGCTGCTTGACAGCTCTGTCAAAAAGAACTCCCACCAATGTGACTATCGCGACAGGACTCAGGGAGTGGTAAATAGTCAAACTGTAGTTATTCCCTTGTTATGGGATTAGACAAAGCTGAGTAATTTTCCACATTGCCAGGGAGATGTCAGAGTTGGAGCTGGAATGAAACAGCTTCCCCACGGACACGGCTTGTTGTGCAGCACAAGTCTTCAGTCCTATTGCAGGAATGGGGTCAGGGCCCATTGCCTTTGTCGTATTTACTGTGTTCAGCTGTTTCTTCATGTCACGTGCAGTGAATCAGATCGATTAAAGACTGGCATCTGTGATTCTACGGGCAGCATGGCGAGGGTGAGGTGGATCATCAACTCAATACTTCTGGCTGAGGAAGGTGCAGGTAATACAATCATGTCTTTTGCACTGATGTACAGGGCTGTCCCGTTATTTAGGCTGGTGATATTTATGGAGTCCTCTCCTCCAGTGAGGTGTTTAATAGTCCAGCGACATTTATGCCTGGATGTGGCAGCACTGCACAACTTCGATATGATCTGTTCGTCTTGGGATCATTTCGTCCTCTGTATCAGATGTTAGTCCTGCTGTTGCGAATATAACCAGTCAAGTGCGGTAGCTTTAATGGATTGTCATCAGGTTTAGGTACACATGGTTCCGACCCTATCATGTTCACCCACACTCGTCGCTGAAACATAGATCAGCTTGATGGTAATGGTAGACTGAGGGATTAT
>NC_057717.1:43449573-43477072 GCF_004010195.1 Chiloscyllium plagiosum | reverse complement strand
AGTGTAAAGTGAGTTGTTACTCGAGCTTGGGTTGTGCTGCCTTGGAACATTGCAGCAGCCCAGGGCTGAAATGTTAGTATGAGAGCAAGGTAGGTTATTGAAATGGGAAGCAATGAGAAGGTCAGGGTTATTTCTACAGACAGAGTGGGAGTGTTCCTCAAAGCAATCTCTGTTTGGTCTCGCCAATATAAAGAAACTGCATTATGAGCAGCAATGACAGGAGATCAGATTGAACGTTTACAAGTGAAATGCTGCTTCACCTGGAAGCGTTGTTTGGGGCCTTGGACAGTGAGGAGGGAAGAGGTGAATGAGCAAGTGTTGCAGCTTCTGCAATTGCATGGGAAGGTGCCATGGGGGAGTGGGGAAGTGTTCTGGGTGATGGAGGGGACAGAGAGGAAATGGTTCCTGCGAAATACAGACAGTGGGCGGGAGGGGAAGATGCATTTGATGTTGCTGTCCTGTTGGAGATGGTGGTAATGGCGTAAGATGATTATGGGAATGTGGAGTCTCGTGCAGGAAGAAGTGTGGACAAGGAGGAATCTATCATTGTTCTGGGATAGAGGGGATGGACTCAGGGCAACACCGTGGGGGATGGGACAGTGACAGCTGAAGGCCCTGTCCACCAGAGTTAGGGGATTTCTGTTTGAAGGAAAATGAGGTCACATTAGACGCAGCTCACAGGAATGTGTCATCATCAAACAGAAATAACAGATATGGAGAAACTTGGAGAATGGAGTCAGCCTCCGATGATCATGTGTTCAGCCACAGGCAGAAGTTCCCCCGAATGATTGAAAAGAACCAGGCATCCAAATTGAGGATTTCTGCCTCACATCTGGTCTGAAGCGGAATGTGAAAATAGACCCCGAGGAAGGTCAGTGAGTATACATGAGCAGACATTCAAGCAGATAACCCAAGCCGCTCAGTAATTATTGTTTCTGTTCAAAAAGAAGAACTCGATAAGCAGGTGAACCACCCATGGTTGACAAAAGCTCTCAAGGATACTATTGATGAGTATCAGTGGAGGGCCAGATTTCTAATGTTTATTTCAGGGACCATAAGCTGATGTTAGGCATGAATTTCCGCTGTGCCTCCTGATTTACCCCGCAGAAAACATTGCCATTGCTGTTCTATCCTCTTCCCTGCTCGTCTCCCCTTCCTGATTCCAGGTTCTTTCTCTCAAATTACAGAGTACATTCTCTCACATTATGGTCCCTATCCACTTCACCTGAAACTCTTTAATCAAGTCTACCTAGTCTGCTATAGCATCAAGCTGCGTCTTGTGCTGCCACTTTGCCTCTGGTCTCAGTGTGGCTTGGTCTCTCCGTTCATGCTGTTTTACACCTCCCACTCACATCTCATTCTGGAAAGTTTCCTTCTTGGAGTAAACCTTTTTGAAAACACCTCTCCCCTTTGCACTGAATTCACACTGTGATCCAAATTTCAAAACGGATAATCAGCCTTCATCTCACTCTGCTAAAGGTCAACGCTGACCGTGTGGTACAAGAATTCCCCTTCTTATATGGTTCAGGCCAGAGATGCGCTTTCACTGTAGAGATCATAATACGATTTGGACAAAGCAATTCAGGTGTTTGACCTCTTATTGGTACTCGTAAGCGTTTCCTGCTGCCTTAGTATTGTAACATGGAGAAAAACAAATCATAGTAGGAAGCTTGGGCTGAGTGTTATTTACCTGTCATTTGAATATTGTCTCCAATTTGCAGTGCTTATCTTTAAAAGCTTGTTCGTGAAGTTAGTGTCAGATAGCGTGTAGGAGGTTGAGAGATGACATTGTAGAAGTTTATAAAATCATGAGAGGTTTGAATTGAATGACCAGCCAAGGTCTTTTCCACAGGATTGGGGAGTTCAACCACAGAAGGCATAGTTTTAAGGTGGAAGAGCGAAGATTTGAAATGGACGAAGGGTCAATGTTTTCACACAGAGGGGGATATGTGTATAGGGAATGAGCTGTCAGAGAAAGAGTGGGAGGTGCAAGTACAGCTACAACATTTAAAACTCATTAGGACAAACATATGAATGGGAGACGCTTAGAGGCATATGGACAATATACAATCAGATTGGAATAGTTTAGTGTGGAAAACCTGGTCAGCATGGACAAGCTGGACCAAAGGGTCTGTTTGTGCACGATATGACTGTATTAATCTAGAAACCGAGGAAAAGGGGAGAAACGAAATGATGCAGTAAATTGGCAAGAAATACAAAAACAAGCAGCATGAGCTTTTCCGAGCATATAAAAAAAGTTCAAGATGAGTGTGTGACCTTAGGTGAAATTAAATCAGGAAAGTATGTTGAGGATAATTGGAGGGTGTGACTGAAGAATTGGCTACAGGGAGCAGACAGATAATTTACACCCATGTTTTACATCTTTCCTCACAGGGGAAGGCACAGTAAGTATTTCAATGATGTAAGCAAAATGGTAATAGGAGGGAAGTTCTTGAACCGTCTCTCACAAAAGGAACAAGGATTTTTCTAACAGATAAGACTAAGAGTAGACAGGCCAACAGTAATTCATAGCTGGTTTTAAAAGAAATAGTCACAGTCATGGGATCATGGCGCCCTCTCTATCAGGTGTTTGTTCTGCTGTCTATTAATGTAAGCAGTAAGTGCGGTAGCTTGAATAGGTTGTCATCAGGTTTAGATACACACGGTTTTGACTGTGGCATGTTCACCCACACTCATCACTGATCCGGAGATCGGCTTTATGGTAATGGTAGACTGAGAGATTATATTGTGGTTGAATATAATACTGCTGCTGCTGCTGCTGCTGCTACTATTACAGCTGCTATGATTTGCAGTATCACATGAATGCCCAGTTTGAGCTGCAATATCTGCAGTACAATTCTGCTGCCTGTCCTCAATTCGCACGGGGACCCGGTCACCTTTCTCCCCTGTACGCAGTGCCCTATCAAGGTTTCTGATGTGGGAACGCTTCGTTTTTGAAAAATTCTCATCCTGTTTGGGTATCTTCATGATGCCATGCCTCCAATTTGTCGCATTCCTCAAAAGCATTTAACGTTTTCACCTGAATCTCTTCCCCTCCGGTAATGCCATCTTCTGTTTAAAGCAAATGTGTTTCCCTGTTTCTCTCCATGACCATGATTAAGAGCTCTGTAGCGTCGGTGATGACAGCCTTATGTAGTTTCAGAGCAAATGAATTTGTATACCTTGCGTTATCCTGCACTTTCCGGTGTATGGCGCTTCACGTTGGTCAGGGTTGTGAGCAGCTTTGACACACATGTTTGAAACTTGTTCAAAAACAGAAATTGCTGAAGACAGTGACAAGTCTGACAGCATCTGTGGAGTGAAAGCAGAGTTAATCTTTCGGGTTCTGTGACTGTTCCTCAAAGCACCCGGTAGGTCCAACAATACTTGTTTTTGTTTCGGATTTCCTGTATCCAATGATCTTTGCTATATTGCAAATGTGTTCTGTAACTTTTCATTTTTGAAGGAACTCAGTGGGTCTGGAAACATCTGCAGAGACAGGGAAACAATGTTAATGTTTCAAGTCCAGTGTAAATCTTCTTCAGGCGTGTAAAGGATTGGAAAATGAGCGCTTTAGTATCTTGGCAGAGGTGGGAAAGAGTGTTTGGAGGCCCAGTGTGAAAGACAAATGGGCTTGAAATTGTGGTGAAAGAGACACAGATATATAATGGGTGAAAATTAATGTGCAAATATTAGAAATTGATTTTCTCTGTTGAATGCAGCATTAACAAGACACGAACTTAGGGAGCCCAGGAGGGAGAGTGTAAGGAAAGTGGAGAACAGCCATCGTGGGTTCAGGCTGTGAATTTATGGAATGGAATATTAACTCCTACAGACTGTAACGTACCAAAGTGTAAAGTGAGGTGTTACTCGAGCTTGGGTTGTGCTTCATTGGAACATTGCAGCGATCTGTATTTTCTTAGAATCCCTACAGTGTGAAAACGGGCCCTTCAGCCCAACAGGATTATACTGACCCTCCAAAGAGTATGCGAACCTATCCCATTCTCTACCCTCATACTATACATAGACCCTTGACTATTGCACCTAACATCAACATCCCTGACCACAATCGGCAATTCAGCATGGCCAGTTCACCTAACCTGCACAACTTTGAACTGTGACAGGAAACTAGAACACCCAGACGAAATCGCACCCAGTTCCCTGATGCTGGGAGGCAGCAGTGCAAACCGCTGAGCCACCGTGCCATCCAGAACTCTATACAAGCAGAAATGAAGCAATTCGGACCATCAAGTCTGTTCCGCCATTCGGTCACGACTGACAGATTTTCAACCCCATTTTCCTGCTTCCTCTCAATAATCTTTGATCCCCTTGTCAATCAAAACTTATCTGAGTCTGTTTTAAATACACTAAATAGAACATAGAACATACAACAGTACAGCACGGAAACTGCCCTTTTGGGCCATGATGTTGTCCCGAGATTTAATCCTAATGTAAATTGTAGTAATTTAACCTACTCACCCCTCAACTCACTGCTATCCATGTGCATGATCAACAGTCGCTGAAATGTCCCCAATGACTTTGCTTCCACCATCAGAGCTGGCAATGCATTCCATGCATTCACAAATCTCTGCATAAAGAATCTACCTCTGACGTCTCCCTTTTACCTTCCTTCTAATATCTTCAAACTATGACTTCTCGTAGTAGTCAATCCTGCCCTGGGGAAAAGTCTCTGGGTATTGACACTATCTATTCCTCTCATTATTTTGTACACCTCGATCAGCTCTCCTCTCTCCTCCTTGTCTCCAGAGAGAAAGATCCAAGCTCGTTCAACCTTTCTTCATAAGCAAGCCGTCCAATCCAGGCAGCATCCTGGTAAACCTTCTTTGCACCCTCTCCAAAGCCTCTGAGCTTTCCAATAATAGGGCGTCCACAACTGGACACAATATTCCAAGTGTGGTCTCACCAGGACTTGTAGTGCTGCAGCAAAACTCACGGCTCTTAAACTCGATCCCCCTATTAATGAAAGCCAAAGCACCATATGCTTTCTTGACACCCTATCCACTTGGGTGGCAACTTTGAGGGATCTATGCACTTGCGCACCCAGATCCCTCTGTTCCTCCACACTGCCAATAATCATGTCTTTAATGCTATATTCAGGATTCGAATTTGACCTTCCAAAATGCATCACTTTACATTTATCTACGTTGACCTCTATCTGCCATTTCTCAGCCCAGCTCTGCATCCTGTCTATGTTGCTCTGCAGCCTACAGTAGCCCTCTATACTATCGACGTCACCTCCAACCTTTGTGTCATCAGCAAAGTTACTAACCCACACCATAACCTCATCATCCAAGTCATTTATAAAAATTACAAAGAGCAGAGGCCCAAGAACACAGCCCTGTGAGATCCCTCTCAACACTGTCCTCCAAGCAGAATACTTTCTATCTACAACCACTGTCGGCCTTCTGCCAACAAGCCAACTCTGAATCCAGATAACCAAATCTCCCTGTATCCCATACTTCCTGACTTTATGAATGAGCCTTCCATGGGGAACCCTATCAAATACCTTGCTGAAGTGCACATGCACCACATCCACTTCTCGACCATCGTCGACCTATCTTTACACCTCCTCAAATAACTCAATTAGCTTTGTGAGGCATGATCTGCCCCTCTCAAAGCCATGCTGAATGCCTTTAATCACACTATGCTTTGCCAAACACTCATAAATCATATCCCTCAGAATTTTCTCCAAACTTTGCTGACCACAGGCGGAAGATTGACTCGTCTCTAATTGCCAGGGATTTCCCTATTATCCTTCTTGAAATTAGGAACACCATTCGCCTCCTTCCAATCCTCCGGTACGAATCCTGTGGAAAGTGAGGTGGCAAATATCCTCGCCAGCGGCTTAGCAACCTCCTTTCTCACTTCCCGGAGCAGTCTCGGATAAATCTGGTCTGGTCCTGGGGACGTATCCATCTTAATGTTTTCCAAAATTGCGAGCACATCAACTTCCTCAATCTTGATCTGGTCAAGACTGATCTGTCCCAGCTCCTCGAAGTTTCATTTACAACAAGTTCTCTTTACTTAGTGAAAATCGAAGTAAAAAACTCATTTAGGGCTTTCCCTATCTGCTCAGACTCCACGCATAAGTTCCCTGTGCTATATCTGATCGGCCCTGCCTTCTCTCTGATCATTCTCTTATTCCTCACGTATGAGAAAAATGCCTTTGGATTCTCTCTAATCTTTCCTGCCAAGCCTTTTCGTGCCCCATCATGACTCGCCTCAGTCCATTTCTGAGCTCCTTTCTAGCAAGCCTGTAATCCTCTAAAGCTGTGCTCGATCCTTGCTTCCTCCATCTTACGTAAGCTGCCTGCTTCCTTTTTGCGAGATGTTCCTCTGTTCTCGTCATCCAAGGTTCCTTAATCTTACCCCTTCTTACCTGTCTCAGAGGAACAAATTTGTGTATCACTCGCAACAACTGCTCCTTAACCAGTCTCCATATGTCTGCTGTGCCCTTTCTGCGGAACAATTGCTCACAGTCTGTACTTGCCAACTCCTGTCTGATAGCATCATAATTTCCTTTTCCACAATTAAATATCTTCCCTCGGAAACTGCTCCTTTCACTCTCGCAGACTATGCTACATTTGAGGCAGTTGTGATCACTTTCACCAAAGTGGTCTCCCACCCAGAGTTCGGACACCTGTCCTGGCTCGTTGCCGAACAGCAAATCCAAAATAGCCTCTCCCCTCGACGGTCCGTCCACATACTGAACAAGGAAACCCTCTTGAACACACCTGACAAAAACGGCTTCATCCACTCCACCTGCACTTAGGAGGTTCCAGTCGATATTGGGAGAGTTGAAATTACCCTTAATTATAATCCTGCCACTTTTACATTTTTCCAGAATCTGCCCGCCTATGAGATCTTCAGTTTCTCTACTGTTATTAGGTGGTCTGTAGAAAATCCCCAAATGCGGTGATTGTTCCCTTGATGTCCCTAACTTCCATCCATACTGACTCAGTCGACCAACCTTCCTCAACAACCTCATTTCTGTAGCTGTGATGCACTCTCTGATTAGCAATTCTACACCCCCTCTTCATTTTCCACCCACCCTAATCTTTTTTTTAGATTAGATTAGATTACTTACAGTGTGGAAACAAGCCCTTCAGCCCAACAAATCCACACCAACACTCCATAAAGTAACCCACCCAAAACCATTCCCCTACATTTCCCCTTTCATCTAACACTACGGGCAATTTAGCATGGCCAATTCACCTAATCTGCACATTTTTGGATTATGGGTGGAAACCAGAGCACCTGGAGGAAACCCACGGGGAAAATTTGCAAACTCCGCACAGTTAGTTCCCTGACATGGGAATTGAACCCGGGTCTCTGGCGCTGTGAGGTAGCAGTGCTAGCCATTGTACCACTGTGCTGCCCCGAAGCATTTTTAAACGTTCTAAACCCTGGAACATCAAGCAACTATCCCTGCCCCTGTGAAACCTACGTCTCCGTTATGGACACGACATCGTAGCCCCAAGTATTGATCCATGTTCTAAGTTCGTCACTCTTTTTTTTCGGACATTCCTTGCATTAAAGCAGATGCACTTTAACCGATTCCTTTGTTTCATCACGTGAGAAACCTTCCTGATAGATTCAATATATCCTGTCACTGTCCCGGCTGCAACTCACCCCCTCTCAGACATGTGGTCTTATTCCTACCCCCCTGCCAATCTAGTTTAAACCCGCCAGAATCACACGAGCAAACCTCCCAAACAGGACATTTGTGCCCCCCCAGTTCAGATGCAACCCGTCCTTCATGTACAGGGCCCACCTTACCCAGAAGGTATCCCGCTGGTCTAGGTAACCGAAGCCCTCCCTCCTGCACCAGCCTCGCAGCCACGTGTAAAGCTGCATTCGCTGACTGTTCCTCATCTCACTAGCTCGTGGCACTGGTACCAAACCTGAGATCACTACTCTACTCGTCCTGCTCTTCAGCTTCCAAACTAACTCTCTGTAGTCACTTTTCAGATCCTCAGTCCGTTCTCTGGCTATATCGTTGGTGCCAAATGATTCGATTTCCACAGCCTTCTGTGATAAGAACTTCCACAATTTCACCACCCTCTGGCTAAAGACGTTTCATCTTATCTCCGTTCTAATGGGTTTTCCCTTTTCTCTAAGCCTGTGCCCTCCTGCCAGTACAAACGTCCTCCCAGTTTTGTCTGTATCCAGGTCATTCAGTATTCTGTAAGTTTCAAGTGGATCCCCCCCTCATCCTTCTAATATTCATCGAGTATAAACCCAGGGTCCTCCAACGTTCCTCATGTGTTAAGCTTTTCATTTCTGATGAACATTCTCTTGACACACACCAAGGCTAATACATCCTTTCTGATGTATGAGGCACAAAATACTGGAAATGTGGTCTGACCAGACCCTTAGAAAGCCTCAGAATCCCCACCATTATATCCTACTCCTCTCGAGATGAATGACAACATTGTATCTGCCTTCTTCACTACTGACTCAACCTGCAAGTTTATCTAAGGCGAATCCTGAGCTTGGAATCCCAAGTCACTTTGTTACTCAGATTTCTGAACTTTTTTCCCATTTAGTAAATAGTTCATGCCTGCATTCTTCATACCAAAGTGCATGACTTCACACTGTCCCACATTGTATTCCATCTGCTCTTCCTTTTCCCACTCTCCTAAACTGTCGAAATCTTTCTGCATGCTCCCTGCCTCCTCAATACTCCATGCCCCTCCACCTATCTTTGCTTTATCTGCAAACGTAGCCAGAATGCCTTCTACCCCGCCAATCAGATCATTAACCTATAAAGTGAAATATTGTGGTCCCAACACTGACTCTTGGGGAACACTGCTAGTCACCGGCTGCCATCCTGAGAGGGACAAATTTATCCTCACTCTGCATCCTGTCAGAGAGCCAGCCTTTTGTCGATGCTAATACCTGGTCTCTCACACCATGGATCCTTATCTTACTCTGCAGCATCCTGTGCGGTATCATATCAGAGGCCTTGTGGAAGTTCAGATAGATAACTGTCTCTGGTCCAACCCGTCATTACCTCCTCAAAGAATTCTCATTATCTTTAGAACAATGGGGTGCAATCAGAACGCCAGGGTCATTCTTCCAGACAGAGTGGAGATGTTCCTCAACGCAGTTTCTGTTTGGTTCACTTATGTAAAGGAGACTGCATTGTGAGCAGCAATGACAGGAGACTGGAATGAAAGCGTACAAGTGAAATGCTGCTTCACCTGGAAGGTGTGTTTAGAGCCTTGGACTGTGAGGACGGAAGACATGAATGGGCAAATGTTGCAGCATCTGCATTTACATGGGAAGGTGCCATGGGAGTTTGGGGAAGTGTTCGGGGTGATGGAGGGTGCAACAGAAGGAATGGTCCCTGTGAAATACTGAAAGTGGACCGGAGGGGAAGATGGTGTTTGATGGTGCTGTCCTGCTGGAGGTGGTGGAAGTGGCAGAGGATGATTCTGTGAATGTGGATTCTAGTGCAGTAGGAAGTGAGGACAAGGGGAGATCTATCATTGTTCTGGGAAGAAGAGGACGGAGTGAGGGCAGAAGTGAGGGAGACGGGACAGTCACAGCTGAAGGTTCAGTCCATCAGAGTGAGGGCATTTCTCGTTTGAGAGAAAAGGATGACATGTAGGAAGCTTCCCAAAGAAATGTGGCATTATCGAACAGAAATGACAGAGGGAGGGAAACTGGGAGAATGGAATCACCCTCAGCTGATCATGTGTTCAGCCACATACGTAGGTTCCCCCTGAATGATTGAGAAGAGCCAGGCATTTCAATTGCACATTTATGTCATATATCTGGTCAAATACGGAGTGTGAAAACAGACTTAGGTGAAGGTCAGCAGATGTGAGTTGGGGGGTGGGGGGGGGGGGTTAAGCAGTTACTACTTAATAACCCTCAATAATGATTGACCCTGCTCAAAAAGAAGATGATATGGAAATGTGAAGATGAACCACCTTCACAAAGGCTGTGAAGGATACTAATCAATCAGAAACTAAAGAATTCAGATTGTTGAGTTCTAGCGTCGGCCACATTTGGGAAGTTTACTTCTGGACCTTGAAGCAGATTGTATAAAACAAAATACAAAGAAAAATATTCCAAAACTGGCAAGAAATATGAAAAGAAAATCTGGAATAAAAAATCTTCATGATGTGTGTGTGACCCTTAGAAGAAATGCAGGAAATAATATGTGGGACACCTGGAGGATGTGACTGGGGAACTGGTTTCAGTGAACAGGCAGAGAATTTGAAATAATATTTTACATCGTTCCTCACAGGGGAAGGCACAAAGAGTTTAAACATTATAAACAAAATTGTAGTCAGATGAAAGTTTTGCATTGTCTCTAACAAAACGAACAAGGCTTTTCTCAAACAGAAAAGAACAAGTGTAAAAAGCTCATCAGCAATTCATAGCTTCTTTTAATAGAAGTGGTTACAGAATGACTGGTGGCACTGTGTGAAATATCCCATAACTCTCGGGATTACAGGAGTGTTCCAGTGAAACTGGCGAAACTCCATTGTGGCGCCTGTCTTCAAGAAGAGAGTGAGTCTTCAAGTGTTTTGGTTCTCCCTTTGTCCGAATTATGGAGCATATTTGAGAGGCTTAATGGCTTCATGATGCACTTTCATCCTGAGTGACTTTGAAAAAAGTAAAACTCTGCTCCTTCCTCTGATACGTTACATACTGGGGGATGAACATTTTGCTAAAGTTGAATTATTTTGAAAATTATCTGGAACATTGTACAAACGACATCATCCAGAGAATTCTAGAAACAGCATTCATAAGAACATTTTATAAGCATGTGGGGGTATTGCATAAGTGAGAGGGAGAGAAGGTGCTGCGTTGCAGTGGTGACAGTGATGGAGCCTTATTCTGGGGGAGGCGCTAACAGATATACAGTGAGTGTGAGAGAGTAGGGAGAATACGATGACACTTATCCTGTCAGAGCGTTGAAGGTTATTGATGCTTTTCCTGAATTGCTGGACATTTCTTCTGACCGACACTGCACTGAGCTGTGTGGTGTACTCAGACCATGCTTGGTGGGTCTGGTGGTATGGCCCACTCTGGGAACAGAATGGTTCTCCTCTGTACTAGCCCATCCACCAGGACCTCCGTGCCCCTGTCGACAAACTGCGGTGGAATTGCCGCTTATCTGCCATGCTCGGGTAAACTATGCAGCGCAGCTACAAACTGAGAAAGCTCAACCGCGTGCCCATTGGCCTTTTACAGATGGCAGCAGTGCCAGGGATCACTGAATATCTAGGGGTTCCCGGGCGATGATGTGTACCTCCAGCCATGATGGGTGGGAGAATCGGGCTGGTATTGAATGAGAGGGACACCATGGAGTGGGGTGGATAATTGATGAGGTGAGTTCGATAAGATAATACCAGGAGACAAGCTCTGCCTCGTGCAGACATTCCTTCTGTCACACTCAGTGAAAATGGCACTGGGACAAATTATTGTTCGATTCAAACCGAATGAGTCGAAGACTCTGCTGATCCTTCTCCCAGTTACAACGCTGCAGGACAAATGATTATCCAAAACTCTCCATCATCTTAACTTACACCAATATCCTGCTCACCCATCATTCCTGGAAACAGTGACCTATATTGCAAGATGCTATCGAAATGTTTTCATTTCACAATTTTTAAACCTACCATCAGATTATTTTGTGAAATTCTCTCTCAATCTCCCCCTCGCTTTTAACCAAGCTCCTCCCATTTGTTGGTATTTAAACTGATTCCCCCGCCATCTCTCTCTGGCAGTGAGTTTCACTTCCACAGCACTCCTGTGACATGCCACAATAGAGATATGGAGCTGTATTTGGAGGGGAGCTGCACATTCTGTCACTTCCAGCATGAGCTGCAAGTTTCCCCATGGTGGGCAGTGATCTAACACAGTGTTACTCAGCAATGCAGTGATTGGTGTACACAGCTGTGTATGCTGGGAAGGTAACGGCTCTAGATTAATAGATAAAATCATTGCTATTCATTGCACAGCTCCCCATGCTGCGCAGATATCCAGTCCGTGTGTATAGAACAATGCCTTTGTCTGTTCTGCACAGTGCCATGTGCTGAAAAGATTATCGAGTCCAAGTTTATAGATCAGTGCACTGTTGGACAGATAAGTAGTGAACCGGTGAGCTCTAAGCAGTGTTCGATCCTGGACGGATTGCTGAGCAGTACACTGGCCTGGTCTATGCAGTGCTTCATGCTGAGCAGGTATCTCATCAGGGCTAATACATATCCGGGCTGGATCTGAGAGGTGGATTCAGCATCCGATATAAATCCTGACATGATTATCACTCCTCCAGCTCGGCCCATTCCGCTGGTAAATGTGAGGTGATGTGTTTCAGATATAATTTACTTAGTCAAAATATTCGATAATTAAGCAAAACACTATTTATTCAAATACTGTCGATAAAAGACAACAAAAGGAAGAGGAACTTACAATAACTTTATTCTATTGCAAAAATTAGCAGAATAATAGTTTATTTAACAGGTATACAGTAACTGCTCCAATATGGTATCATCCAATAAGCAAACAAATGTCAAAAAACAAATGCAGGAAACAGATTTTCTCACATGCAGTTCTTCATGACAGGAGGAAAGAACATCAAAAGACAGTTCCAAGATAAATCACAGAGAGAGTGTTTAGAACCGGGGAGAGATTTCCTGCCTTCCAACTCTGCTGAGACTCCAACAATAACTGGCGAAAGGTAAAACTAAGAATCCTGGTTCTGTGAGAGTTTGACCATCACTCCACAGGACCAGGCCGCGGCTGCAAGGACCACAAGGAATGGACTGTATCTACATCGTCTCTGGCTCTGCAGGTGTCTCTCAAAAGTGCCTAAACCCACTTAAGACGTTAAATGCTTGACAGACAAAAGTCAAATTTAAAAATAAATAAATAACAGGAAAAGATGCAGCAGGCCTGGTGATCAGACACAGGCGGCCTCGGGAGCCCAGCAATTCCTACGCTGCCAAAACACAGCAGAATCATCGAGCCTCTAAACAGAAAGAATTATCTCTCTCCCTCACCTCTGTGTTTACAACTGGAGATGTGCCATTAGCCCAATAATCAGCGATATCAAAATCCCACTCATACCAAGTATTATTGTGATATATCAGAGTTGCCGTAAAATGAGTTAACTGGAGCTGTTTGTTCAGTGACTGTGATTAATATCAGCCTTCCTGGACCTAACTGGGTCACTAGAGGCTTTCTCTCTTCCATACTTAGGGCCTTCTTTCAACTTGTTATGCCATAGTGTTCGGGGCAGAGTCAAACTCAAGAAGATTGGGATCAGCAGCTACAGAGAAAGAGAGAGAGATCAGAATCTGAGAACATTAGAATGTTCCAACAATAGATTTGAATTTGAGAATATTAGGCTGGAATCTTCCAACAATGGATCAGAATCTGTGAACACGAGACTGGAATGTTCCAACAATGGATCAGAATTTGAGAACATTAGGCTGGAATGTTGCAACAATGGACAGGGGTTTATCTTGGGGTCTTTACTGGCTTTCTCAGGATTGGCCACGGCTTGAGTTGCGGATACGAGCCGTCCTGATGATTATTCAAGCTGGGTACTATCCCATCCTCGCTATTATTGGCGTTCCTGGTAAGTCTAGCTCTGTCGATTCTATAAATGAGGCTGAATGTTATTGCTATTCTGGTTGATTATATTTAACAAAAACATACACTTTCAGTCACAAACGCCACATCATTCTCATGCATTTCCAAACTACTTACTCATAAACATCTGAGAAGGAACAAGACTGTTCGGAACCTTGAGTCCCTTTTTACCGTGAACTGTTTTATGTCTCCATATTCTCTCTGTGATCAAACCTGCTAACACCCACCTTCATAATATCCCCAATCTCCAGCTCTGCCTGAGTTCTGTTGCAGACTTCGCCATCATCTACCCCTTCGTTAACACAGATTTTATGGCTCCAGTTCTCTTCTGACCTCTCTTCCAGTTACAAATAGTTTGATCATAAACTTGTTCTTGTCTCTACAGTTACTTCACAACAGGGACTCTAAAACAGAGTAATAATGTCACTGACTGTGTAATTCAGAGACACGGGTGATTGACTCTAAAAACATTGTCTGAAATCCTACCACTGCCGATAACTAAATTTAAATTCCAATGACAAAATTTGGAATGAAACCTAATTTCACGCTTGGCAACCATAAACCATCAGGATTTCTTTTCTTATTTTATTAGTAACCTTTGGTAAAGAAGCCTAACATTTTTGCCCTGTCTGAACTCAGTGTCACCTCAGATCCACAACAATATGGTTGCCTCCAAAATGCCTTGACAAATGGCCGCAAGGTCAAGGGCCGTTAGGATGGACAACAAATGCTGCCCTTGCCAGTGATGCTGACATCCCGCGAAACAATAAAAGTAAAGATGAAATAACCAAGGAAATGCGGACGCTGGCGATCTGAAATGAGATTCTCCACCGTCTGAAAGAATGTTGGAGAATCTCAGCAGTAATGGCAGTCTGTCGGAAGAAACACAATAGCGTTTCGAGTTCAGTGAACCTATCAAAACTGAATGCAACTGAGAAATAATATTATTATATCAGGGATGGTTGGAAGGGTGAACGGGCGGTTTGTGTTGAGTGGATGATGTCCAGCAAGAGAGAGAGAGAGAGAGAGAGGGAGAGAGAGAGAGAAAGGAAAAGCAAGCAAAAGGATTGCTGATGATTGACTGGAAGGAAAACAGAATGGGAAGTTATTCTAACATTTCCCCTTTTCACATATTCCTGAATATCATATTTATTATGGGATGTCCCTGCTTACCGTGAGTTATGTTCGTCTCTCTCTCGTCTCTGAGTGTGGTGATCAACTCCATCAGCAATACTTATAGTCACTGAGAAAGAAAGAAACGTAATGTTGCATTGTCATCTGCTTCTTTGGAGGGAGGAACTGTTACTGTGCGACTGTGATGAATTGTAACAGCTTTCTCAGACAGGAAAAAACACTGAATGGATGCACTATGGGTGTGGGGAATTGACTTGCTGCTGTCATCTAGAAAGTCAGTGGAGGCTCTGTGAATGGTGTTCTCAGGATTGTGATGTCAGTTACTGGGTTCATTCAGGGACACCCGGGGTTCTGGGCACCCCACTCTGAATACTGCATTTACAGTGTGGCTGGGTCCATAGAGCTGAGACTACAAAGAAGGGAAGCTGTGTAAACTGGGAGGAGCAGGGCACTGTACTATACTCTCTGGGATTTCCAGGAACATTTGTCTAAGCTGCACCCATTCAGGTGTAAAGTTTAAAACCAGCTTGTCTCAAAATCGAGGTGGTCACTGAGCTGTATCCCCTCCTTCAGTATAACCTGTCGTCTCATACCAGGGACAGGACTGAGTTGACACTCACGATGAATTAAATGGATTGATTCTGGAACTTTGCAGGCAGCAGTGGGTAATATATCTACCATCTCTGAAGTGCAGTCCTCCAATGAATCCACAAGCGGTCAGAAACCACTTGCCTGCTGAGAGGAATGCATTGGTACCATCTCCACAGGGGAAGGTACAGAAACTCACTTGCAGAAATATTAGGGAACAGAGTGATTGGTAAAAATGGGAGATTGCAGGAAATCAGAAGTAATGAGGAGTATGTTATTGAAAATCTAATTGAATTGAAGTTTCATAAGTTACTGCATCTGATGAGCTACATCCCAGAGTGATTGAGATCAGAACAGAGCAAGTGAAATAATTACTAATTATTCTTCAAAGCTAGTTAGATTCTGGAAAGCATGCCGCAGACTGGAAAACAAATATTGTAAACCTAAATATTTAAAACTGAATGGAGAGGGAAAACAGAAAACGAAATAGCTTGATGTCAGCTGTAAGAATAAAATATTGGAACGTTTTATAAGGAAAGTGACAACTAGATACTTGGAGAATAATCATATGATTTGGTACATTCGGCCTAGATTCAGGAAGGTGAAATTACCTTTGATAAACCTGGAGATTATCCGTTGTGACATCGACAGTTGAGAACCAAAGGGACTGGAGTGTTTGTATTTTTAGAAGGCGCTTGACATGTTTGAATACAGGAGAATGGGAAATGTTAGAGTCCATGGGTCGGTTGGGGTGGAATATATACCACATGGATTAAACATTGGGTAATAGAGATACGAGAAGTATACTGTTTTTCTCTGGACGGAAGGATTGATGGGTGGCAGCAGGATCAGTGTTTGGGCAATAGCTGTTCACAAGGTATAAAAATGATTCAGATGTGAACAACAAATACCATCATGTACATTTATATTTATTAAATGGTAGGGAGGTTGGCAAGTGCTTTTGTTGAAAAGGACCTGGATGTGTTTGGTCTTAATCACTGACAGAATTCATACGGAGGCAGGAAGTTAATAATATGTGGCTCTTCATGCAAAATGATTGAAGTACAAAAGTTAGAATATCTTTCCCACTGATCGTGTTTTGTTAAGAGAGTATTTGGTGCATTGTGTAAAGATTTGGTCTGCTTTATAAATAATGATCCCTTTGTCACTGAGAGACTGCAAAGTATTTTGACCAGACTAAAAACTGGCATGATGTTACCATGAGGAGAGAGTGCAGTAAATATGTGTTTACTCTGTAGCGCTGTGAGACAATAAGAGGTTGAAGCTTGATGGGTATAGACAGAAATTCATTATGTCCCAAACAGCTGAATAGGGTGAAACTTTCATGCTTTTCATTAGATATTTGACTCACGACAGTTTACATGCAGCTGCAGAGCCTCCATGTCGATTGACAGAGAGGTACAGGCTCTGAATGAACTCTGAACACTTGAATTAACAGTTACTGTCTGACACTGCATTGAATGTCACCTTGTACACAATCCTGACTGCGGCCATATTACCTTCATTCTGAAGCAGTTAGTTATTCCCCAACGGCTTCTGACCTCCACGAAGACCATGGGGCTGCCTTCTTGGAGATGGAAGATAACTTGGAGAATGGCTAAAAAAAATGTTGGCTTCATTCCGACTGCCAGAAAACCATGTTAAGGTAACACATAATTAAACCATGTGGATCAATTTGGAGCAGTCTATCTGTGCAGCCCCTGCTCCATTTGTTTGTGATGTTGGAGTATCTCTGACACTTTCCTGTTCCTGCGTTCGTGGCTTGACAAGCTGAATAACCTCTTCCTGTTCCTTTGTAAGCAACTCCGGGTGTGAAATGGTTCTTCCTGTTCCCATGTATGTGACATGTGGGAGAGAGCAGACTCCCTGTCTTCCTGTGCAACAGGCAGGAGGAACTGAATGGTCTATCCTTCTTCTTGCCCAGTAGTTTTGATGGGATGAATGGCTTCCCCACATTCTTGTGAAAGCAGATTGAGGTGCTGAATGAACTCCTCCTTTTACTGTGGAAATGTACAGTGCTGTTACATAAATGTTACCCAGACTTTAAGAGCACGATCTTGACTGTTGTCCAGGTCTTGCTGCACATGGTCACAGACTGTTTCAAGAGCTGAAGAGGGACAATTTGTTCTGAAAATTTTGTAAACTTCAGTGAATGCCCCCTCTTCGGCTGGCACGGTGGCTCAGTAGCTTACACTGCTGCTTCACAGCGCTAGGGTCCCAAGTTCGATTCCCGCCTTGGGCAACTGTCTGGGTGGAGTTTGCACATTCCCCACTTGTCTGCATGAGTTTCCTCCGGGTGCTCCGGTTTCCTCCCACAGTCCGAAGATGTTCAGGCCGGGTTAATCGGCCGTGCTAAATTGTCCATTATGTTAGGTGCATTCGTCAGAGGGAAATGTGTCTGGGTTGGTTACTCTTCGGAGGGTCAGTGTGGACTGGTTGGACCGAAGTGCCTTTTCCACACTGTAGGGAATCTAATCTGCTCAGTTTGGATTCCATGGCTGAATAGCCTCCTTCCACACTGTAGGGAATCTATGATGACAGACTGGAGATACCTGGGCTGAGGAAGCTACGCTGAAGATCTCCTGCAGATGTGTCCCACGGCTGAGATGATTAATGCCCACCGATGATAATCATCTTTCATTGTGCCGTGAATGACTCCAAAAAGTGTAGAGCTCATAATTAATTCTCATTAAGTGCGATTTACCAGGAGGAGATTTACCAGGATGCTGCCTGGACTAGAGGGCAGGTCTTGTGAAGAAACCATGATGGAGCGAGTGCTTTTCTCACTGGAGGTGTACAAGATGATGAGAGGCATAGAGAGAGTGAGTAGCCAGAAGCATTTTCCCAGAGCAGAAATGTCTATGACTAAATGGCATAATTTTAAGGCAATTGGATGAAGGTTTAGGGGACATATCAGCGATAGAGTCTTTACACAGAGAGTGGTAGGTGTGTCGAATGCACTGCCAGCGGTGGTAGTAGAGTCAAATACGTGAGGGAAACATAAGAGCCTCTTGGATAGGCACATGGAACAAAGTGAACGGAAGCATGTAGTTTAGTCTGATCTTAGAGTAGGATATACGGCACAACGTCGAGGGATGAAGGTCCTAACTGCATGCATTCATGTAGAACTCTGAGGTTAAAAACTGAATGAATTCATGTAAAACTGCGTTATCTCACTTTTTAGATTAAAATTAAACTAAACATCATGGCATAGACAGAGAACACAGGGGGGGAAACATCTTCACCATACTGACGAGCTATCACCATTATGAACGGCTAACCTGAGAATGCAACTTTTTAAAAAAGGTTTTGTGATTTACATATGAAGGAAGTGAAGCTATCATGGTATTCTAACAGATGAAAGGATTAACAATCATTTTTTCAATGTATAATTTCAGTTACATCTCACTGCAAATTTCTGCTATAAATTCTGTGTTAGGATTGAGCCCTCCTCTATAACCTGATGAAGAATCGACGTTGCGAAAGCTAGTGTGCTTCCAATTAAACCTGTGGGATTATAACCTGGTGTTGTGTGATTGTTAACTTTGTTCACCCCAGTCCAACACCAGCATCTCCAAATCAGTCCTGTTCTTTGTTCTGTGTTCTATGGAAGTGCTCAAGAAGACTTGGACATTGAGGAAGATTTGAGACTTGGAACAGGTCAGCCTTGATCTTAGTGAAGAAGGGCTTAAGCCCGAAGAAGGGATTCCTGAAGAAGGGCTCATGCCCGAAACGGCAATTCTCCTGCTCCTTGGATGCTGCTTGACCTGCTGCGCTTTTCCAGCAACACATTTTTAGCTCTGATCTCCAGCATCTGCCGACCTCACTTTCTCCTCTTAGGGAAGGGCAAGGAAGGCTTAGGATGTGAATGACCTGCTCCTGTTTCTGATGTTCTCCCATTCTGTTATTGGAAAGTTAGTTGATGTTATTTTCCTGGAAGGTCTTTCATGGAATGTTGCAATCAGGGAGACCAGCGGATTTTGTGAGCCATTGCTGGGTGAGATTTGTGGGCTGTATTCACAGTGAATCTGGGTCTACAACATGATCAACGAATGAAGCACAAGTTACAGAGAGGGGAAGCTCTGTAAAGTGAGGTGAGCGACCTCTTTTATGTCTAGCCTGGGTCTTCCAATTACATTTTCCAAAGCTCCCAAACCGTGTGGGACAGTCTTGAGGGACGAAATGGTCTCCTCTGTTTCTGTGCACCATACTATAACATTCAGTGGACTCCAACAGCTCCTGTCTAGCCGGTTTGAGAGGTTGAATGAAACGCAGAAACATGGGACTGAGGAGCAGGAGTGGCTCATTAGAGAATTTGAGCCTTTTCCACCATGCATTAAGATTGTGGCTGATCAGATTGTGGTCTCAGCCTCATCTTCATCTTCCTGTCTGTGAACCATTATCAGTGACATACTTCTCTGTCAAATCTTTAAATACTTACAATCAGAGCGGCACCACAAATTATTGAGAAAGAGTATTCCCATTCGAATGGCCCTTTTAGAATTTTCCCTCATCCCATTGTGAGAATAAGAGAGTCATACAGCATGGATACAGATCCTCTTGTCCAAATAGTCCACGCCAATCTGGCATCTTAATCAGATCTCGTCCCACTTGTCAGCATTTGGCCCACATCCCTCTGAACCATTCCTATTTATGTACCTATCCAGATACATTTTAAACGTGTAATTGTACCCGCGTTCACCACTTCTTCTGACAGTACACCCACCAGCCTCTGTATGAAATGGTTTCCTCTCAGGTCCCTTCTAAGTCTTTGCCATGTCACCTTCACACTATGCCGTCTAGTTCTGGACGCCCCTACACTGGGAAAAAGATCTTGCCCATTCAGACTATCCATGACCCTCAGGACTTTTTTAAAACCTCTGTCATATCATCATTCAGCCTCTGACAATCCAGCGGAAAAAGCCTCAACCTGTTCATCATCTCCCTGTAGCTCAAACCCTCAGGTTCCAGAAAATCCTTGTAAATCTTTTCTGCACCCTTTCAAGCTTAACAACATCCATCCTTTAGCAGAGTCAACTGACATGTGCGCAGTATTCTTAAAGTGGCCTCACCTCCGTCCTGTACAAGCGCAACACGCTACCCCCTACTCCCATACTCAATGTTCTGACCGATTAAGGCAAGCATGCCAACTGCATTCCTCACCACCCTACCGACCTAAACTCCACTTTCAATGAACTATGAATCTTCACCGTAGGTCTCTTTGTTCAGCAACATTCCCCAGGGTATTATCTTGCTTTAACTTAACAAAATGCAAAACCTCACAAATATCTAATTTAAACTCCATCTGCCTGTGCTTGGCTTATTGATGGTCAAGGATCCCGTTATATTCTGAGATAATCTTCTTCACTGTCCACTGCACCACTTTGGTGATGTTATCTGTAAACTTACTAACTATGCCTCCGATAATCACATTAAAGTTGTTTATATCCGTGATGAAAAGCAGTGAGCTCAGCACTGATTCTTTCAGCACACCGCTGGCCACAAGTCTTCAGCCTGGAAAACAATCCAATCCAATCCAACCTTCAATCCAATTTTGTATCCAATTGGTTAGTTTTTTCCTTGATTACATATAACCTAACCTGAGTAATCTGTCTACGATGGAGAACCTTATTAAATGCCTTGTTGAAGTCTGTGTAAACAATGTATACCACAGTGTCTTCTTCAATCTTCTTTGTCACCTCTTCATAATACTCAATCGCATTAATTACACATGAATTCCATCACACAAATCATAATTGACTATCCCTAATCAGTCCTTGTCTTTCTAAATAGAAGTAAATCCTATCCCTCAGAATCCCCTCCAACGAAGTCTCTTCACTGACGTTGGCTGATTGAGTCGATAATTCCCTGTGTTTTTTTGGCTTACTGCTCCCTTTTCTAGCTCCAATCTTCCACTGGCCACAAAAAATACTTATAACTGGGTTGGTGATATGGCCAACGATATAGTTCTCAGAGTTTGTCAGGGTCAGTGTTCGGAACAAGTTAGGCAGATTTCTTTAATCTGCTAAACTAACACGTTTATGATTAAAAGAAATTGCTCAAACTATGATGGACAGAGGAGTGGCGAGAGGATATCACAAATATGTCCATTGATTTTTCCCTTTGAAAAAAAACTGAGAAACACACACACACACACACAGGCACTCACACACACGCACGCACATACACACACTTATTGTCGATAACAAACTGAAAAGCAAAATATCTGTAAAGTTAACTTGAAAGAACATTGTCCAAATATGATTCAAACTCATGACCAAAGGAAAAAAGAGAGTTTGACCCAAATGTTGTTCTATTTTTAGAGTCATCAAGTCCTACAGCATGGAGAGAGGCAGAGAGGACCTTTGGCCCAAAGTCGTCCATGCTGACCCAAATATCCAACCACACTAACCTCATTTCCCAGCACTTGGCCCATAGCATTCTCGATTCTGGATCAGTGGTGCTGGAAGAGCACAGCAATTCAGGCAGCATCCAACGAGCAGCAAAATCGACGTTTCGGGCAAAAGCCCTTCCTGATGAAGGGCTTTTGCCCGAAAAGTCGATTTTGCTGCTCGTTGGATGCTGCCTGAATTGCTGTGCTCTTCCAGCACCACTGATCCAGAATCTGGTTTCCAGCATCTGCAGTTATTGTTTTTACCCCATCGCATTCTCGTCCTTTCCTGTCCATGTACTTGCCCAAATGCCGATTAAATATCGTTAATATAAATGCTTGAACCACTTCCGTTTGCAGCTCATTGCCTTTGTGTACCACTCCCTGTGTAAAACAGTTTCCATCAGTTTCCCTTTTATTCTTTCCCCTCTCACTTTAAACTGATGCCCTCTTCTCCTCGATTCCCCAACTCTAGGAAAAAAAGGCTGGATCCATTCACCCTACCCATGTAAACTTGTATAAGATCCCTCTCAGCCTCCTATTCGCTCAAGAAAAAAGTCCTCTCTTGTCCAATCTCTCCCTATAATTCATACTGTTGAGTCCTGGAAACATTTTTGTAAAATCCGTCTGCACACAGTCCAAATTAAAATCATCCTTCCGATCGCAATGTGACTAAAACTGGACACAGCACTACAAGTGCCAACATCCTGTATAACTGCAACGTAACTTCCCCACTGCTCTCCTCCATGCCCTGACCGATGCATACTAGTGTGGCAAAAGTCTTCTTCACTACCATGTCGAACTATAACGCCACCTTTAGAGAACGGTGGACCTAAACTCCATGGTCGCTCTGCTCTGCTACACTCCTTAAGGTCCTACCAATCACCATAAAACTCCTACCTTGATCTAATGTTGCCAAAATATTCCTCGGCCCACTTCTCCAGTTTGATCAAGGCCTGCTGCAATTTCTGATATACGTCCTCACTCTCCACGATACCACCTATTTTAATGTCATCTTCAAGTTTCCAAATCATGCCTTGTACATGAGCAACAATATCATCGTTAGAGAGGACAAACAGCAATGGGCCCAGCAGCGACCCCTGAGGGACTTCAGGTCTCACAGGCCTCCAGTCAGAGAATATCCTTCCACTATTACCCTCTGCTTACTACCATGAAGCCAATTGTGTGTTCAATTTACCAGGTCCCTCTGGATTCCATGCGATTCTAACCTTCCAGACCAGCCTATCAATGGTAACCTTGTCAAAGGCCTTACTGAAAACCATACAGGCTATGTCTACCGCGCTGCCCTCATCAACATTCCTGGTCACTTCATCAATGAACTCAAACAAATTTGAGAGGCATGATCTCCCACTCACAAACCCATGCAATCTTTCCAGTCTAAAAACAACTATTAATAATAATTATTAAAATTAATAATAACAAACTAATAAATAATAATAAGATGACATTTTCAGTAGAGAATAAATGATCCATGGTATGTTATATTGGAACGTGCATCATGGGTGAAGGGCAGAATGGATTTTGACCCTGTGGCATTGAACTCTGTTGAAAAAAGCAAGGGTGGCATGGTGATTCAGTGGCTAATACTGCTGCCTCATAATGCCATGGATCCGGGTTTGGTTTCAGCTTCGGGTGACAATCTGTGTGGAGTTTGCGCATTCTCACTGTGTTTGTGTGTGTTTCCTCTGGGTGCCCCATTTTCCTCCCACAATCCAAAGATATATAGGTCAGGTGACTTGGCCATGTTAAGTTACCCATAGTGTTATGTGCATTCGTCAGAGTAGGGGAATGGGACTGGGTGGGTTACTGTTTGGAGGGTCGGTGTGGTCTTGTTGGGCCAAGTGGCCTGCTTCCATAGTGTAGGGAATCTAAAAAAAAACTATTTCTAAACAAAACCTTTATTTCCAAATGCATGTATATCTCATCTCTCAGAGTCTTCTCAAGTAACCTACCTACCTCAGACGTTAGGTTTCCTGGTCTATAGACCCCAGATTTTTCTTTGCTTCCCTTCTTGAATAATGGCACAAAATTTGCTACTCTCCAATATTCTATAACCTAACCTCTGGCTAACGGTATCGCAAAAATATCAACCAGGGTCCCTGTAGTTTCTTCTGTAGACTCTTGCAGTGTTCTTGAATGCATCTGTTTCGGATCAGGAGTTTGATCCACCTTCATACATTCTAATGCATTCAACACGTCTTCTCCTGTGATATTGACTCACCCCAAGATATCACCACGACCTTTGTTAAGCTCCCAAGTCTTCATGTATTTCTCCATGGTAAAGGCAGAGGAGAAATATTCATTGAGAATCTCGCAAATCTCCTGTGGTTCTATACATGTATGTCCACTTTGGACCTTGTGGGGTCATATTCTCACTTAGCTATTCTTTTTTCTTTAATATGTTTAAAGAACCCCTTTGGATTCACCCTAATCTTCTCAGCCAAAGCTATCTTGTGCCTACTTTTCGCCCTCCTGATTTCCTTCTTCAGTAAACTACTCTATCCCCTGTACACCTCCAGCGATTCCCTCGATCCCAGCTGCCTGGACTTGAGCCAAGCCTCTTTTTTGCAGGTCAACGCCTCAATATCTCCTGACATCCGAGGTTCCCTCTTCCTACCAACCTTGCCTTTTACTCTCATAGAAACATATAGACCTTGAACTGCAGACATTTCACTTTTAAAGGCCTCCAACTTGCAGGAGGTCTCTTCACCTGCAAACAAACGCCTCCAACCAACCCCTACAAGCTCCGGTCTAATTCCACCAAAATTCGCCTTGCCCCAAGTTTGAACTTGAACATGTGGAGCAGTTTTGTCCTTCTCCATAACTATTTTAAAAATTGATAGAACTATGGTCACTGGTCCCAGAGTGCTCCCCCACTGTTACCTCAGTCACCTGTCCTGCCCTAGATCTTAGAGTAGTTCAAGTTTCGTCCCTTCCCGAGTTGCACCCTCCACGTACTCTTGAGGACACTATTCTGAACACACTTAATAGATACACCCCATCTCAGTCCTTAATTCTATGTCATTCCCAGTCTATATTAGGAAAATTAAAATCTCCTACTAGTGCAATTCTATTGGCCCTGCAAGTCTCCCCAGACTGTCCACGTATTTTTGTTCCCCTAATTCCTCGTTACTATTTGGGGGCCTATTGTACAATCCAAATACAATCACCATTCTCTTCTTGTTTCTTAGCTCCCCCGAGAATCCTCACAGGATGATCCATCAGTTATTTTATCTCTGTTTACTGCTGTGATACCCGCCTTAATCAAAAATGAAACTCCCCGTCCCCTCCTTCCACCATCTCTGTCCTGCATAAAGCACCTGTACCCTAGTACATTAAGTTGCCAGTGCTGTCCCTCCCTTAGATATGTATATGTAATGGCTATAATATCCCAGTCTCAACTACCTATCCACGCACTGAGTTCATCGGTATTACCTGTCAGCCATCTTGCATTGAAATAGATGCAATTTAATCCAACAGGCATTCCTTGCTGCCTGTCGTGTTCCAGCCTGACCTGTCTCTTCAATTTACTGTTTCTGATTACTGTATCTCCTTCCAGCCTCGCATTTGCCTCCCTGCTGTTGAGGATCCCACCCCTCCCCAACCCCAGCCAATCTCGTTGAATCCCTCCCTTGCAGCACTAGCAAACCTGCCTGCCAGGATATTGGTCCCTTTCCAGTTCAGGTGCAACCTGTCCTTCCTGAACACGTCAACTCTGCCACGGAAAAGATCCCAGTGATCCAAAAATCTCTTTCCCGGGACCAATTCTTTGGCCACACCTTTATCTGCCATATCCTCCTGTTCTTACCCTCACTAGCACGGAGCACTGGAAATAAACTGGATATTACAACTGTCGTGGTCCTGTCTTTTATCCTTTCCCCTAGTTCTCTACAATCACTCTGCAGGATGTCATCACTATTTCTACCTGTGTCATTTGTACAAATGTGCACAATGACCTCTGGCTGCTTCACCACCCTCCCCCCTCCAACCCCCGATGATAACGTTCTGCAGCCACTCTGAGACATCCTGGACCCTGGCATGTGAGAGGATACACACCATTCCGGATTCCTATTTGCTGCCACAGAATCTCCTGCCTGTTCCCCCCACTATCGAGTCTGAATAATTACTTGTGTAGGTATCCTGCTTGCACAACCTTCTGACAATGGGATTTCTTCCTGAAACAGTTGAATTTGGCTGAATTGCTTTGCTTCAAGAAGTGGGGAGATTCCAATGAATCCTCATCAGAAATCCTCCATTAGTGAGAAAGACAACTGGGCTTTTTTTTTCACTCCCACACATTGTTGTGATGAGCGACAGGGAAACAGAAAGGACTGTTCCTCCACAGATAGGCTACATTTTCCAACTGAAAGTTAAATCAGTTATATTATCAGTTCCACACTGGACCATGTGTGCTCTCCTTGAACATTGTCCGAACTTTATGACTCCATCACATTCTCGACTCCAGGTCAGTGCGGTATTGCAGAATCAATTCATTAACAATAAATGGTCCTACTTGTTTTGAAGATGTGTTAATACGTTCTTGCATAATGTAAAAATAAGCGTTTCATGTCTTCACAATATCTGTATTAAAATGAATATTCTTAAACACACACAGTAATTGCTGAAATAACTCAGCCTATCTGGCCGCATGCAGGAAGAGAATTCAGAGTTCAATTTTTCGGTCCAATTACCTTTCCTTTGAAACTGACTTATTCTTAAAGTATTTCCCCAGTTTTATTCTCCCACAGAAGAAGAAATATCCATCCGGTATTCACCAACTACACTCTTCTCAATATCTTATATGGCCGATACAACAACCCTCATTCTCAGGCCAAACTGTTAGTTCTTCATACCGTAATGTCTTCATCCCAAGAATGAGTAAAGAGAAATGTCTTTGAAACGTCTCGAAAGTAACTTCGATTTTTTTTCAGTCTAAGCAGTTGGAACTACACATAATACAACAGATGTAATCTCAGCAATGCTCTGTACTGATATAGAAAACATTGCTAAGCTCATACCCAACACCCCTTGCACGAAACAGAATCATTCCATTTACCTTTCAAATCACTTGCAACATCTTCAGGTTAATTTGATGAGATTCATGTTCGAAGACACATATATCCCTCTGTAACACTGAGTTCTGCATTCCCCTTGCATTTAAATACATTTCTGCTGTTTTGTCTTTTCCCTAAAACAGAAGATTTCCATAACATATATATTTCTCTGTCTTTTTTTCTGCTGAAGCTTTGCTCACAGCTGTCCTCTGTCTGTATGCCATTGCTTTTTGCTGCGCCATCCCACAGTCTGTGTCCCATTTCAGAGGTTCTGCACTCCCACTGTATTTATCACATTGCAGACGCTCTGTCTCCCCTGTCTGTATCCCATTGCAGAACCACTGCCCTCACCCATCAGTATCCCATTGCAGACGCTCTGCCCTTCCCCTCTCTGTATCCCATTACAGAGGTGCATCCCTCCCACAGTCTGTCTCCCATTGCAGACGCTCTGCCCCGTCTCTGCCCTCCCCTGTCTGTATCCCATTGCAGAAGTTCTGCCCTCCCCTGTCTGTATCCCATTGTAGACCGTCTGCCCTCCCCAGTCTGTATCCCACTGCAGATGCTCTGCCCTCCCCCTGTCTGTATCCCATTGTAGACGCACTGCCCCCCTGTCTGAATCCCATTGCAGATGTTCTGCCCTCCCCCTGTC
>NC_057717.1:43422583-43446676 GCF_004010195.1 Chiloscyllium plagiosum | reverse complement strand
CCGGTGTTGGACTGGGGTGTACAAAGTTAAAAATCACACAACACCAGGTTATAGTCCAACAGGTTTAATTGGAAGCACACTAGCTTTCGGAGCGATGCTCCTTTATCAGGTGATAGTGGAGGGCTCGATCGTAACACAGAATTTATAGCAAAGATTTACAGTGTGATGTAACTGAAATTATACATTGAAAAATTGATTGTCTGTTAAGCCTTTCATCTATTAGAATACAGTGATAGTTCCACTTCTTTCATGTGTAAATCACAAAACCTTGTTTTTAAAGTTGCATTCCCGGGTTAGCTGTTGACAATGGTGATAGCTAGACAATATGTTGAAGGTGTTGGCCCCTGTGTTCTCTGTCTGTGCCATGATGTTTAGGTTGATTCTAATCTAAAAAGTGAGATAACAGAGTTTTACATACGTTCGTGCAGTTTTTGAGCTCAGAGTTCTACATGAATCAATTTTTCAATGTGTAATTTCAGTTACATCACACTGTAAATATTTGCTATAAATTCTGTGTTACGATCGAGCCCTCCACTATCACCTGATGAAGCAGTTTTGATCCATTCAGTCCCTTCAACCAGATATTTGATATAGATTATTGATCATTGATGACCACACGGTGACCTCCGAAGCAAAACTAGTTACAATTTTGTAAAAAAAAAAATAATTTATCACTACTGTCTATTTCCTGTTAGCGACAGCATCCCTGTTCCTGTGCAGCAGTTCAGGCAGTTTAAATGGCCTCCTCCTGGGCTGTGTAATGTACTCAACGAGCTGAATTACTTCCTTCTATATTCCTGTGTAACTCCTTCAAGGGCCAGAATGGTCTCCTCCTGTCTCATTGCAACGATCCAGTCTGGCTGAATGGCATGGACATCTACCCTGTAATTGCATTGAGGGGTGGATTGAGGGAACAATACAAGGGGTAGGGGCAGCAGTATATCTCTGTAACAGCCTCGAGGGGTGGACTGAGGCTACAACACATGGGGTAGGGGCAGCAGTTAGGCAATCGGCGGCACCATTCCGAATGCTCATAGCTCATCCGCTTGTGTCTGACCATCCTTCTCCTGTCTGTTCCCCATAAACATTGACTGTCCTGTTCAGCAAAGTTCAGTCGAGCTCAGCCTTGAATATCTGCAATAACGGAGTCTTCACTGCTCCCTGAGGATGAGAACACCACAGATAGCGCAACACTAAAGGGAAAGGGACATTTTTATTTCATTGTGAGACGCATTATTTTAAAACTGTGTTAATCTCACATCAAATCACTGCCCCTTTTTAGATATAAGGATAAAATAACTAGGAATAGACATAAACCATTCCGTCCTCCAACTCTGTCCCACAATCCCATTCAGCCTTTTCAATCAAATATGTATCAAACCCAGCCTGTGCTGCTGTCTCAGGAAGAGATTACCTGATAGCGTAACACCACACGAACATTATTAAAAGGAGAAGAATTAGGCCATTCGGCCCATCGAGTCTGATATGCCATTCTATAATTTCTTATGTGTTCCTCAACATCATTCTCCTACCTTCTCCCTAGAATCCTTGATCACCTTATAAATCAAAAACGTATGTATTTGTGTCTTAATGACACTAGTGTCTGTGTCTCTGTGTGTAGGTATATGTGTGTGTGTGTCAATGTGCTTGTTATCTGTGTATTTGTGTGACTATGTCTGTCTGTCTGTGTATCACACTTTCTATCTATGTTTCTATCTGTGTTTGTGTCTATTTTTGTGTCACTCTATATGTCTTTGTGTGCTTCTTCGTGTGTGTATGTATCGCCTTGTATGCATTGTGATAGTTACTATATTGGGGTGCTTACCAATACTTCTGTGTAATTTAATATCTGCATCTCTGTACAATGGGGTATCTGTTCTTTTTCAAGTGAGAGAGATAAGATTGGAACTGCCAGCTAGTTTAAATTGAGAATGGCTCTTTACTGAACATTGCTACTTACTTGGTTGGTGAGATGTGGATGTTTCAGAATCTCCACACAAGGTATCCTGGTCCTCTCTGGCTCTTTCCAGGATCCTCCCCACATGTCGAGGTAGAGGGTGAGGGAACGGATATCGGGCACTCTAATACCCGGCTTGGCCCTTTATGTCCTATTCCAGGCTGTTTCTCCTGGAATGGGAGAAGAGGAGGGACGGAGTGAGGTTGGGAATGGGCGTCCCTGCTGTTAATGCTGGTGTGGGTGAAGGGGGAAGGGTGAGATGTCCGTAGGGAGTCTGACCACAGTGTTGTATCCATGCAGTGGCATTAGTGCGCGGGGCTATTGCGTCAGGGACAGAAAAAGTGGGGGAGGGAAGGTGCTGAATGCAACAGTGAGTGTGGTCATGCTTGAGCCTTATTGGAGATAGAGTGTGAGCCTTGTTCTGGGGTAGGTGCTATAACAGACATACAGTGAGTGTGAGGGAGCAGAAGAATATGGTGACACTTATATGGTGACAGAACGGGAAGGATATTGATCCTTGTCCTGTTTTGCTGACCAGTTCTTCAGATCATCTCCGCATCGAGGCGAGTCTCCCTGAATATCTTGTCCAAGTCTATCACTAACAACATCACAGACCCTGTCCCTCAGATTCCACAGAACCAGTTTGGGTGGATCTTACAAATAGCAAGGAGAAGCAAACATTGGTGTGTTATATATCGAGACCAAAACTGTGGCACAAATAATTTGCATCATATGGTCTGGAAATTTGATATGCAAGTATATACAAGGGGAAGCAATGGCGTCGTGGTAT
Source organism: Chiloscyllium plagiosum (assembly GCF_004010195.1). Taxonomy (NCBI): domain Eukaryota; kingdom Metazoa; phylum Chordata; class Chondrichthyes; order Orectolobiformes; family Hemiscylliidae; genus Chiloscyllium; species Chiloscyllium plagiosum. The sequence goes on along the minus strand of NC_057717.1, from coordinate 43,443,929 downwards.
TATCGCTAGGCTCTTAAACCAAAGATCCAGGGAATGTTCTGAGTCCCCAAGTTTGAATTCTGTCATGGCAGATGGTGGAATTTGAATTCAATAAGTATCTGGAATCAAGGGTTTATGATGACCAGGAATCCATTGTTGGAAATACTCATCTAGTTCACTGATTTCCTTTAGGGAAGAAAACTGCTGTCCTTACCTGGTCTGGCCTGCATGTGACTCCAGACCCAATGCAGCGTTGTTGACTCTAAACTGCCCTCTGGCATGGACAATAAATGCTGGTTATCCAGCGACGCTCTGATCCTGTTAATGAGTAACAAATAATCGTGGGTGCTGCGGTAATAATAGATAGCATCAAGTTGCATCGAAACTGCGTTAACTAAATGACAGCTAGTGTTGTGACAAATAAATTTCATAAGTGTGTATCAGGTAGGTTGAAGAGTATGTTGTGTAACCAACTAGTGAGCACGTTATTTCGGATTTGGTGTTATGTGGTCAGAAATACTAATTACTAACCTTGCTCCGAAGCAGCTTTTGATGAATTGTGACATTAATATGTTGCATTTTACATACAGTTCTTTACTTAGAGAGTAGTAAGGGTATGGAATGCTTTGCGTGCAACGTACATGGAATAGTGTAGGTGGGATGGGCTTCAGATTAGTATGACAGGGCGGCGCAACACGTAGGGCCGAAGGGCCTGTACTGCGCTGTAATATTCAATTTCTATGTCTGCATGCAATATAGAAATTTTGAACATTATATTCAAACATCGTGGAAGCCTGGAGGTTAGAGGGTCAAGTTACCTCCAGTGAATTGGAAAAATACAATACAACATTCAGTGAGAGATAAGCAATGGTTTTTCGAGTCATAGACTCCTTCAGCACGGAGATATTTCCTTCAGACCAAAGCGGTCCATTCCGAACAAAATGTTCTTTCACACTAACGCAATTTCCCTGCTATTGCCCGGTATCCTTCTAAGCCTTTCCTATCCATGTATTTGTCCAAATACCTGTCAAATGTTGTTAATGTACCCGCCTCAACCGTTTCCACTGGCAGCTCATTCAATGTGTATACCACCCTCTGTAAAAAAAGTTGTCCCTCAGATTCCCTTTTATTCTTTCTCCTCTGACCTTAAACTGATGCCCTCTCATCCGGGATTGCCCAACCCTGGGGAAAAAAGACTGAGTGCATTCACTCTACACATGCCTCCCATGATCTTATACACTTCCATCAGATCCCCCATCAGTCTCATACACTCTAAAGTAAAATGTCCTAGCTTGTCGAACCTCTCCTTAAAACCCAGAAATACCAAGTTCTTGGCAACATCCTTGTAAATTTCCTTTGCACTCTTTCCAGTTTAATAACATCCTTCCCTTAACAAAGTGAACAAAACTGAACATAGTGCTATAAGAATGGCCTCACCAGCATGCTGTATAACCGCAATATAACTCCGCAACTTCGATATTCAATGCACTGACTGATGAAGGTCAGTGTGCCAAAAGCCTTCTTCATTGTCCTGCCTATCTCTGAATCAACTTTCAGAGAACCGTGCACCTGAATTCCATGGTCTGTCTGTTCCACTACAACCCGTAAGTCCCAACCATTCGCCATTAAACTCCGACCTTGAATTGACTTTGCAAAATGCAAAAACTCACATTTATCCACATTCAACTCCATTTGCCTTTTCTTGGCCCATTCCCCCAGCTGATCAAGATCCTGCTGCAATGTCTGACAACCTTCCATATATTATACATCGATAATTATACATAAAACAAACAGTAATGGTCCCAGCACCGAACACTGAGGCACTCCACTCGTGACAGGCTTCCGGTCCGACAAGCATCCTTGCACTATTGCTCTCTGCTTCCTACCATCAAGACAATTTTGTATCTAATTTGTCCTGTTCCTACTCAATTCCATGTAAACTAACATTCCAGAGCAGCGTACCATGTGAACCCTTATTGAAGGCCTTACTAAAATCAATTGGACTACGCATATCACCCTGCCCTCGTCAACGTTCCTGTTCACTTTTCATCAAAGAACTCTAATAAATTTGTCAACCATGATCTCCCATGCACAAAGTTGACTGCTCCTAATCACATCGTGCCTTTCCAAATGTATGTTTATCTTATCTCTCAGAATCTTCTCAAGTACCTTACCTACTACAGATGTCCAGTTTACTGGTCTATAATTTCCAGGACTTTCTTTGTAGCCCTTCTTGAATAAGGGTACAGCATTCCCTGTCCTCCAGTCATCTGCGACCTCGCCCATGGCCAGCGATGATGTAAAAATATCAGCCAGCACCGCCCCCCCCCCCCCTCCCCCGCAATCTCTTCTCTATCCTCTTGCAATGTTCTTGGATATATCTGGTTTATAGGAATACTGCAAAGTCTGAAACAAAAGTCTATTTCTTTAAGGTGAAATCACCCAAGAATGAGAAACTGACTTAATGATGGTTAACATAACAAATTAAAAATTATATTAATCATAAGAAGTGACTTCAGAAGAAATCCAGACAATGTGGAAACCTGCGAAATGTTAGAAATTTACAATCCAGAAAACGAGGGCAGTAAAACCGATTAGGAAATCAAAAAGAGAACATGCATGATAACAAACAGGAACACAAAGACTGCATAAACCTACGATCTATATTTCAAAGGAAACCAAAATAAAAGCATAATCAAATGTGGAAATGCTTAATCGGGAGAGAATTGCTTATTGTAGAGAACAGGGAAATGGCCGACAAAATAACCAGTTACCTGGCATCTGTCTTCATGGAGGAAGACCCAGAAAATCACCCAGAAATACCAAGTGATCGTATAGGGCTTGTGGAACTAAACACACAAAGTCAATTCATATCAGCAACAAGTTAGTACTAGAAGATGTAGCTGGATGGAGCATTGCTAAGTCTAACGAAACTGATGTAATTCATTTCAAAATGTCTAAAATTAATCAGCAATAGAAGTATTAATTGCACTGTTAACGACTGTTTTATTTTCCTGTACATTCCAAAGAGGCTGCAAAGCCATTGTAGATAAATGGAAGATAATAAACGTGATCCAAGCATGGCAGGTAGAATGGATCCAGGCATCTAGAAAGGGAAAAAGTGGTAGTGTAAAGAAAAGCAGACCAATTAACTTGACATTTGAAGATAAACTTTTGGAATTTGTAAGACAGGATCTGATATTGAATATTTAGAAATTAACAGCAACATTGGAGAGAATCAGTATGCATTTTTGAAAGGAAATCATACGTGATAACTTCGGAATTTTTTGTAGGGTATTTGGAAGAATATATTTAAGTGGAAAGTTAAAGTTGGGTTCACCTTCAATTAAAAGAATCAGAATATCGTTGCAATAAAATGTTGAAGTAGTTTCATAGTGTATTGTTGAGACTGTACCTGGGCTAATGTGCACAGAGTTGGTGAGACTGTACCTGGAATGTTGTGTACAGTTTTGGTGACCTAATCTGAGAAAGAATATACTGACCACAGAGGGAGTGCAATGGGCATTCTCCAGATTCGTCCTTTAGATGGCGAGATTGTCTGATGCAGAAACTCGGCCTGTGTTCTCTAGTTTTCAAAGAATGAGAGGTGATCGCAGTGAAATTTAGAAAATTTACTAAACATATGACAAGGTGTAAATAAACAGGATGTTTCTCAGGCTGTCTACTCTACATTTAAGGCAAATAATGGCAGGATAAGGGACAAGCAATTTAAGCCTGCAATAAGGAGGAAATTCTTCACTCGGAGAGGACTGACTAATACAGGGTCATGGAAATCTGCTGGCAGGGCAAGTTTGGGGTGAATCCCCAGGTATTCAGCAAGTCTGTCAAGTGGAATGGAATAACCAGGGAATAGGTAAGAGTCAGTAGTGAGTTGCCAAGTTGCATCTAAGTCAATTTTCGTGGTAGGAGAAAGAGGGTGGTGGTAGAAGCCTGTTGGTGTGACTGGAGGCTGGTGTCTCATGGTGCACCATCGGGATCAATGTTGTATCCCTTATCGTTTGTGATTCGGAGGTACCAGTGTTGGACTGGCGTGGACAAAGTTAAAAATCGCACAACTCCAGCTTTGTTCGGAGGCACGAGCTTTCAAAGCGCACAACCACCTGATGAAGAAGCAGCGCTTCGAAAGCTAGTGCCTCCGAATAAACCTGTTGGACTATAACCTGGTGTTGTGTGATCTATAACCTTATTCTTTGTGGTATTCATAAATGATATATCTGCAAATATGGACGAGGGGTGGGGAGAGTGTGATAACTAAGATTTTGTTTGATACAACGATTGGCCAGGAGTTTGGCAGTGAGGAGGAAGGTCTTATGTAACAGGAAGATACAGACGGAATGGTCAGATGGACAGACCAATAGCAGATGGAATGCAACCCGGATAAATATGAGCTGATACACTTTGGAAGAAGGAACCAGACAGCGGAGAACTCAATGAATGGCAGCACACTAGAAAATTCAGAGGGTGCTTCTGCACACATCCATGAATGTGACTAAACAGGTTAATAAACAAGTTGAGAAAGCAAAGGGGAGCGTAAGCATAGCCTTTATTCATCGAAGCACAGATTATAAGAGCTATGCGGAACTTTGGTGAGGACAAGATGGAATACTGTGTATAGTTCTTGGAACCACATTACAGGAAGGATGTGATTGATCTGGAGGGGGTGCAGAGGAGATTCACCAGGATATTCCCTGGGATAGAGCATATCAGCTATGGAGAGAGGCTGGATAAGCTCGGATTGTTTACGTTGGAGCAGAGAAGCTGAGGGGGACGTGATTCAGAAGGAAAAGATTATGAGGAAAATGGACATAGTGGATAGACAGCAGCTGTTCCTTTCGTCAGGGGGAAAAGACCAAGGGGGAGCACACTCTTAAAATGAAGGGTTTGAGATTTAGAGAGGACTTGAGGATCGTTTTGCACCCAGAGGGTTTTGGGTTCTGGACTGTACTATCGGAGAGGGAGTTTTCACGGGTAACCTCACAGCTGTTACAAAATACTTGGATGACCTTTTGAAGTGTCATAACATTCCCAGCTATAGGGCTCGTGTAGAAAAGTGGGACTAAACTAGACCGTACTGTATTTCTGACGGTGCAGAGTCGATGCTTCTATGAGTGCATATTTGTGCAAGGTCAATCATCGAAAAGCTTAAGACAGGAATTGATGGGTATCAGAACACTCTATATGCACAAGGGTAGTACAAGTCAACTTGTAATAGCTTCAAAAAGTACGTCAATGGCAAAATTAAGGGAGAAAAGTGCAGATTCTTGACAGTCTGAAACCAGAGAATGGAGAACAGGGAAAAGGTAGAAGTATGCAGCAAATATTTCAGTTAAGAAGAAAACAAAACAAAAAAAAACAATATTCCCAGCAATACGAGGAAAGTTTAATCTGGTGTGAGAGAAAAAGGGAATACAATAAAATTAGCAAATAAACGTTATGGAGAAAATATTTTAACTAAGAGTAATGGGCTGAGACAAAGGTAACAAAGATTTATCAAATGGGAATCATATTTGAGTAACTGACTTTCAGCAAAACTATGGAGAAGCAATCAATGCAACACGATTGGATTTTCAGGAAGATTTTTGATAAAGCCCCAAGCCTACTATGCAAATTTGAATCGTATAGGACTGGGGCTAACAGGAGGATAGGAGCTGGGCTGGCGGGAGGGTCACTGGGAAGGCGATGGGAAGATGTAGGTGGGAGTGATAGTGATATGTCGAAGGGGAAGGTGGACTGGATAGGTGGGAAGGAAGATGGACAATTAAGACAGTGCAAGAGGGCGGTGTTAAAGTCAATGGTTGGATCTGGGATAAGATTATGGGAGGGGAGATTTGGAATTTGGTGAAGTCAATGTTGATGCTGTGTAGTTTGAGGGTTCCAGCTATCCTACAAACTATCCACTTCACCCTCCTCTCTGATCTATCAACATTATCCCCCACCTGCATCTGCCTATCGCCTTCCAAGCTACCTTCCACGCAGCTCCACCCCCACCCGCCCATTTATTTCTCAACCCCGTTCCCCCTCCCTTACCCCCAACTTTCCTAATGAAGGACTTGTGCCTGAAACGTCAACTCTCCTGCTCCTCAGGTTCTGCCTGACCTGCTGTGCTTTTCCAGCCCCAGTGTTCAACTCTGATCTCCAGCATCTGCAGTCCTCACTTTCTCTGAGCTTCTAATAGTAAGAGCTGGAAGTATTTTCACTCTCTCTGACATGTTAATCAAGAGCATGATAATTTGTGGAACGGGAACAGAAATTAAGCATTCCCTTGTGTAAGATCAGGTTGGAGTGCCAAATCAATATTGGGGAAGTAACATTGAGAGTGAGTGACAGAGTCTCAATTCCAGGAACACAGTTTGTTCTTGGGAACGATTTAGCAGGATTCAAGGTGGGAGAGACACCCCTTGAGTTGGAGAAGTCAAAGGAAGACTAGGGAACGAGGGAGTTAAATGAAAAATACCCAGGAATTTTTGCAGACAGTGTAGTAACAAGATACCACTGTCATAAGTTACAGCAGGAAGGAAAAAACGAAAGGCAAAGCCAAAGGAGTTGATGTGCAGTTAACTGACACCCTGTTTGATGTCACGTTGCAGAAACAAAACCTGAACAGGCAGAGGGTCAGGCAGAGGTGTTTAGTCCAGAAAGGCTAATGGACTTACAACAGAGATATATACACAACATATACACACACACATGTACATGCACACACACAGGAAAGAAATCCGAATATATTATCGAACGTTAGTAATTTAAAGATAGAATCCAAAAATTAAAATGGAGACCACGACAGGTTAGTGCAGAAGGGAAATGGGCCGAAGTGCACCAGATTGTGTTACCGGTAGCAGACAGTGTTACGGGTAGCACAGGAACTAACTGCAGGCAGTCACCTCGGTGTACGGAAGGCTCAGGCTAAGGTACAGAGGCATTTCTATTCGCCTGGAATGCACAACGACGTGGCTATTTTTTATTTTACACGTCATACATGCCAAACGGTAGGTAAGTCACAGGCAGTAATAGAACCAGCACATTTGATGGCAATTCTTGCATTTGAAGAACCTTTCACGTGGGTTATGACCAATTGTGTAGCTCCTCTTTCTAAAATGAAAGAGGAAACCAATATTTTCCAACCATAATGAATGTGTCTACCAGATTACCAGAGGCAATTCCATTACGGAGTGTTAAGATAAAAAGGGAGGTGGAGGGGTTGGTAGCCTTTCTTTACTCGCTGTGGACTATGCAGAGAGATTCAGTCAGACCAAGGGTCTGATTTTACTGCTCAGCTGTTTACAGAATCATGGATAGCTTAGATATACAGCACTTCAAATCAGGCGCGTCCCATCCTGAATCCCAGGGATCATTGAAAAGTTAGCATCAGACACTGAATACTGTGTTAACAGTGTAATGTCAGGATTATCCGAATGATTGGGATAAAGGTGTCCCATTAAATTGTTTGCCATTAGCGATGTCCCACATAAATCTACTCAGTTTACTTCCTTTGAGTTAATATTCGTACATGAAGTAAGAGGTCATTTGAAGTTAGTTAAATATAAATTGACAGGACCGAAGTCGGATATCTCACAGTTGGATTATGTACGTGAGGTAAGGGAGAGATTAGATGGACTAGGTGTGTTAGCTAAGCAGCACCTGAAGAGGGCACAGCATAGAATGAAGCAGGTTGCAGATAAAAACTCTGAAACTTTGACGATTTCCCATGGGGATTACGTATTAGTATCGCCAGCAGTGGTAGGAAATCCCTTCAAAGCCAGGTTTAGTGGCCCCTTTCAAATTAAAACAAAATGTTGAGTCAGTTAAACAATCTGGTAAAGATACCGGATATGATAAAAACGTTATCAAGTATGTCACGTGAATGAATAATGCTCCAGCCACATTTAAGACTCAGGAACAGAGTTGTGGCCAGAGAAACAAATTGTGCAGTTTATCTGTATGATGTAGTGATTTTATTTCAAATGATTGAAAGCTCACATGTTACAGTTGGCAGAGCATGTTGAACGTTTACAAGAAGCAAACTTGGTAATAAATTTAAAGAAAACAGATTTCGCGAAGGCAGAGGTGATGTTCTTAAGACATTACATTGGACATGGAAGGTTGACCCCATGAATCACAAAGACTTAGTCATAGAGTCATAGAGATGTACAACATGGAAACAGACCCTTCGGTCCAACCCGTCCATGTCGACCAGATATCCCAACCCAATCTAGTCCCACCTGCCAGCACCCGGCCCATATCCCTCCAACCCTTCCTATTCATATACCCATCCAAATGCCTCTTAAATGTTGCAATTTTACCAGCCTCCACCACATCCTCTGGCAGCTCATTCCATACACGTACTACTTTCTGCATGAAAAAGTTGTCCTTTAGGTCTCTTTTATATCTTTCCCCTCTCACCCTAAACCTATGCCCTCTAGTTCTGGACTCCCCGACCCCAGGGAAAAGACTTTGTCTATTTATCCTATCCATGCCCCTCATAATTTTGTAAACCTCTAGAAGGTCACCCCTCAGCCTCCGACGCTCCAGGGAAAACAGCCCCAGACTGTTCAGTCTCTCCCTGTAGTTCAGATCCTCCAACGCTGGCAATAGCCTTGTAAATCTTTTCTGAACCCTTTCAAGTTTCACAACATCTTTCCGATAGGAAGGAGACCAGAACTGCACGCAATATTCCAAAAGTGGCCTAACCAATGTCCTGTACAGCCGCAACATGACCTCCCAAACCCTGTACACAATACTCTGACCAATAAAGGAAAGCATATCAAACGCCATATTCACGATCCTGCGACTCCACTTTCAGGGAGCTATGAACCTATACTCCAAGGTTTCGTTGTTCAGCAAAACTCCCTCGGACTTTACCATTAAGTGTATAAGTCCTGTTAAGATTTGCTTTCCCAAAATGCAGAACCTCGCATTTATCTGAATTAAACTCCATTTGCCATTTCTCAGCCCATTAACCCATCTGGTCACGTTCTTGTTGTAATCTGAGGAAACTCTCTTTGTTGTCCACTACACCTGCAATTTTGGTGTCATCTGCAAACTTACTAACTGTAACTCTTATGCTCACATCCGAATCATTTATGTAAATGACAAAAAGTAGAGGGCCCAGCACAATCCCTGTGGCACTCCACTGGTCACAGGCCTCCAGTCTGAAAAACAACCCTCCACCACCAACCTCTGCCTTCTAACTTTGAGGAATTTCCACGACCATCCTCGAAGAAAGAGGTGCATCGATGTTTGGAACTGAGTGGATTCTATCGGAAGATTGTTGCAAACTTCAGCAGCGTATTGCCACCACTGATGGATTTATTAAAGAAGAACACAGAATTGTGGAGGACAGAACAATGCCAGGAGGCATTTGAGAATTTTAAAGTAGGACTAATCACTGCATCGGGTTTAGATACACCAAATATTTTGAAACCCTTTGAAAATTATGTTAAATGCTACGGATGTAGTAGTCGGAGATGTATTGATACAGAAAGATGATGATGGAATTGAATGTCTAATTGGCTACTTGTCGAAAAAACTCAATATACACCAGAAAAAAACCCAATATCTCCATTATTGAAAAAGAATGATTAATTTTCGTACTGGCCTGACAATATTTTAATGTTTGTATGAAAAACGAATTGTTGGAGATGGTTGTGGACAACGACAAACCTCTCACAATTTTTGGAATATTTAAAGACCAGAATATGAGACTATTTCATTGGAGTCTGATGTTACCGACTTTAAACTTACAAAATATACATGCTGTTGGTGCTAAAATGTGATAGCAGATGTGTTAACGTGGATTTAAAGGAAAACGTTTAGATCAGATTTGACTTATTCCAGTATTATATAGGCGTGAAGAATTAATATGAATTGTATAGCTGAGATTAATACTTTTGTATTTCATAAAAATGGGATTAAGAATTAGAGGTACAGGAATGATGACATCTTTTCATTCTGATGGTTCATTTTCTTTTCTGAAGGGGGGAGGTGTTATGAAGCCTAAAGCATGTCTGGTCACTTTAAGACAAACGGGTTTTGCTGAATAGAAAGTACAGCCACAGATGCCAGCTAAAGGTCAGTCTGTCTCACATGTCACCATTAGCTTGGAAATGGATACCTGGGACTTGGTTGCTGTTTTGACAACAATTCAAATACAACCAAAGAGTTTAAATAACGCTCAGGATACGAGAAGCCAACGGAATTTAAATATTATTGTTTGGACACCTGGAAAGCAATCAATTTATGAGAAATATTGTATCATGGGGAGTACATAAACTCAGCATTTTGAACACTAGAGGGAGAGATAATGCCATCCAACAGCAGAGTAACTGCTGTAGAGCAGGAGTGCTAACTGACCATCTCAAACACTCTCTATCAAAGACACATGTTCATGTCAAACCTACTTGCATTAAGAAAAAACATGACACAGGGAGATCAGCAGCTGGAACAGTGAATACAGCGGGGAAAATAGAGACTGTGTGATCTTGAGATTGTAATGTTTAATATGTGGGTTGTTGGAACAGCATATTTTTACAGAGTTGGAGTCAGATAGTAAGTAGTTAAGAAAAGAGGAGCTTGTATTTCTGAATAGTTGTTGTTTAGTGTTCACTATTAAAAGTAAGAAACTAACTTGTTAATTTTTGTTTACATAGTGGAATGTAGGAAATCTGTGTCACTCATATTTTAACAGATTACGAGGTGAGGCGAGTTTTTCTGGGTGTTTGGTTCTAATTAACAGAGGGGTTCGACTCCACCTTGTAAATGTCCATCCACGCTAACCCCATTTCCCTGCAGTTGGCCCATATCCTTCTAGTCCTTTCCTATCCACATATTTATCCAAATGCTTTTGAAATGTTGTTAATGTACTACCTTCAAGCACATCTGCTGGCCACTCATCCACGTACCAGCCCTCTGTGTAAAGAAGTGGCCCGTCGGGTTCCCTTTTATTCCTTCCCCTCTAACCTTAAACTGATCCCCTCTAATCCTCATTTTCCTCAAACTTGGAAAAGGACTCAGAGCATTACCCCTATCCATACACTTCTTGATCTTATACAGCCCTATAAGCCCCCCCCCCCCCCCCACAGTCTCCTACACTTTAAAAAAAGGTCCTAGCTTGTCCAACCTCTCCCTAGCTTGTCCACCCTCAGACCATTGGGTCCTGGCAACGTCCTTGCAAATTTCTTCTGCACTCTTTCTGATTTCATAACATCCTCCCTAAAACAAGGTGACAAAAACTGAACACAGTACTCCAAGTGTGGCCTTACCAAACTCCTGTGTAACTGCAACATAAATTCCCAACTTTCATACTCCGTGTCCTGCCTGATGAAGGCCAGTGTGCCAAAAGCCTTTTTCACTGCCCTGCCTTCCTGTGACTCCATTCTCAGAGAAACGTGTACCTGAATGCCAAGGTCTCTCAGCCCACTGCACCCCTTAAGGCCCTCTCATTCATCATGCAACTCCAAACTTGATTTGAGTTTTAAATGTGCATGACCTCACACTTCTATAGTAAATTACATTTGCCATTTCTCGGCCCACTTCACCACCTGATTAAGGTCCTGCTGCAATTTCTGCTAAACTTCCTCACTGATCACGCTACCACTTATTTTAGTGTCATCTGCAAACTTACTAATTATGCCTTGTACATCCTCAACCAAATCATAGATAACAAAAAGCTATGGACCCGACCTTCAGTCTGACTAGCATCCTTCCACTAAACCCTCTGCTTCCTACCATCAAGCCAACCGTGTATCAAATTGGCCAATTCCGCCAGCATTCCACGTGATGGAACCTTCCAGAGCAGCCTGCCATGTGAAACATTATCACATGGCCTTACTGAAATACATCGAAACTACGTCTACTGCTTGGCCCTCATCAACTTTCTTGGTCTTTTCATCAAAGAACTCTAACAAATTTGGGAAGCATGATCTCCTACTCACAAGTCTATGCTGACTGCTCCAAATCAAACCCTGTATATATAATGGGTGCTGTCAGTGGTATGCTGTCCTTCATTGTATGATGATTCGAGTACATAAGTAAAGCCATCTTCCTGCTGTTATAGAGGCTTACTAAGAGAGTATTTGGGGCACTCTCTACAGATTTGATCTCCTTTGTAAGCAATTATCTCCTTACCACAGACACAGATGATGGTAACATGAAGATAGTGTAAAGAAGCTGAGTGTTTAATCTGTAAAGCTGTGAGAGACGAAGAAATGGTGATGCTGAAACACGAGGAGTGGCAGCGATCACTTATTTCCAAAAGAGACATTGACAGGGAGAGAAATTCCATACTTTACCCATGATTGATTGCTTTGATTTATTGCCACGTGTACCTCAGTACAGAGAAACACTTTATTTATGAGCAGTTGAGGCAGATCATAGTAAGCATGGCCAGGCAGATCATAGGGTGGAAATAGGCTTGGACAGAGTAAGGCATACAGGATACACTGCACAAGATAAGCATTCGACAAGATCAACATGAACACGATCAGCATTATTTGATCTTAGAGAGTCCATTCATCAGTCTAACTAGGCTTTCCTAACAGTTTATATGCCGTAATTAACTCCCCCCACGTTATTGTGCAGTCGGCATGTGAACCCATACTGAACATCATGGTGTTCACAATCCCCAACACCAACCACAATACGTTCCATCTGAAACAGGTAGCCATTTCCACCCACTTCCGCCCTACATAGAGAACAGCAGGCTGTCTTCTCGGAGATGAAAGGTGCCTTCTTGAGACTTCACACAAGACATATGGCTTCCCTCCTCAACACTAGAAAACCACGTTAAAGTCCCACGTGTGTATCATAAGCAGTGGAGCCAAGAGGAACAACGTGGAGCAGTCTGTCTGTGCAGCCTCTGCCCCACTTGTTCATCGTGTTAGAGCATCAATTAGGAGACAGTGAGGACTGCCCATGCTGGAGATCAGAGTAGAGAGTGGGTTGCTGGAAAAACACAGCAGGTCAGGCAGCATTCGAGGAGCAAGAGAATCCATGTTTTGGGCATAAGCCATTCATCAGGAATCAGCATCAATTACCTCATTCTGTCCCTTTGTAAGTGCTTTGAGGGGGGAATGGCCTCATCCTGTTCCTGTGTAAGTGACTCCAGGGGCTGAATGGCCTCCTTCTGTTTCTGTGTAAGAGACTCTAGGGGCTGAATGGCCTCCTCCTGTTCCTGTGTAAGGGACTCAAGGGGCTGCCTGGCCTCTTCCTGTTCCTGTGTAAGGGACTCAAGGGGCTGACTGGCCTCCTCCTGTTCCTGTGTAAGAGACTGAAGGGGATGACTGGCCTCCTCCTGTCACTGTGTAAGAGACTGAAGGGGCTGAATGGCCTCCTTCTGTTCCTGTGTGAGAAACTCAAGGGGATGAATGGCCTCATCCTGTTCCTGTGTAAGTGACTCAAGGGGTTGAATGGCCTCCTCCTGTTCCTGTGTAAGTGACTCATGGGACTGAATGGCTTCTTCATCATCCGATTGGACAGGGTCAAGGGCCTGATTGGGTTACCCCTGGTTCCTGTTTGACAGCTCGATGTGCTGACAAGTGTGATGATGCTGCAGCTTTAAGAGGTTATTTTTGAACTTGTTTCTATTCAGAGAGGGTTTGAATGATCGTTTCCAAGCTGATTAGTTAAGGCCAGTTGAGTAAACAGCTAGGGAGGCCTTGGGTTAATTGTAATGTAGCCTGAATGGGTGTGGCCAGCTCTCACAGATTAGGATCTCTGGGTTTTGGTTTCTCAGTAACATCAGAAACTATTGGGGTCTCAACAGAGTTGAAAGCTTCAGTGAATGTCTCCTGGCTGCTACTCTCTCTATATGCAGTTTTTAACTACTATATTGGAGAAATATTTGTGACACATTGTGTCTGAATTTTCCTTTCTGCCAGGGACTGTGTTTATGGGATTTTCCTATATTGGAACAGTTCATTAGTAATAGCTCCTAGATCTATTATTCTGTTAACTTGTCGAATAGAATTACCTTATTCTAAATTCCTTTCTTTGGTTTCATTTTATCTGTATGTTTAAATAAATGGTGTTTTGCTTCACAGCGAGTAGTTTGACCAGTCATATTGCATCTGTAAACTTATTAACTATGGACCCGATATTCACATCCAAATCCTTTATATAAATGATGAAATGCAGTGAACAGCATTCTTACAGCACACTTCTGCTCACAAGCCTCCAGTCTGAAAAAATACCCCTCTTCCTTCAAGCCAATTGTGAACTTCAAGCCAATTCCCCTGTATCCCATGTGACCGAAACTTTCTAATCTATCTACCAATCGAAATGTTGTGAACACCTTACTGAGGTCCATGTAGACAATGTCTACCAAACTGCCTTCATCAGTCTTCTTTGTCACCTCTTCATAAAACTCAATCAAATTAATGAGACATGTTTTCCCTTGCAGAAAGCCACGTTGACAACTCCGATCAACCCTTGCCTTCCCAAATGTATGTAAATCCTGTCCCTGAGAATCCCCTCCAACAACTTACCCACCACTGTCATCAGGCTCACCGGTCTATAGTTACCCTGCTTTTTGGGTCACTGTTTCCTTTTCCAGTCCCACTCTTCCACTGCTCACAACAAATGTTAAATGTAACCAGGTTGGTGATATGGCCGATGATATCGGTCTCAGACTGGGTCAGGGTCAGTTTTAGGAACAGGTCAGGCTAGTTTCTTTAATCAGCTGAAATAGCACGTTTATGATCCAGACCAATGTTACTCAAACTATGATGGAAAGATGAATGGCAAACGGTTTGGATATTGAAAATAAAGAATCGATATTTCCCTTTCTAAAAACACCCACACACCCACACACACACACACACACACACACGTTCCCCATGGTAGACTAATGGAGAAATTGAAGTCATATGTTGTGCAGGGTGTTCTAGCGAGGTGGATAAAGAACTGGTTGAGAAACAACAGACAGAGAGTAGTAGTTGAAGGGAGTTTGTCGAAATGGAGAAATGAACACCTCGTGGTGCTCCACAAGGATCAGTGTTGGGGCCACTGTTGTTTGTAATATATATAAATGATCTGAAAGAGGGCACTGTTGGTATGATTACCAATTTGCAAATAACACAAAGATTGGTGGAGTAGCAGAAAGCACAAGGGACTGTCAGAGAATACAGGAGGATATGGATAGATTGGAGATTTGGGCAGAAAAGTGGCAGATGTTTTTTAATCCAGACAAATGTGAGGTGATCCATGTAGGCAAGACTAATTCTAGAGCGAATTGTACAATGAATGGAAGAGCCTTGGGAAAACTTGATGGGTAGAGAGATCTGGAAATGCAGTTCCATTTTACCCTGAAGGTTGCTGCACAGGTGGATAGAGTGGTCAAGAAGGCATATGGTATGCTTGCATTCATTGGACGTGGTATTGAGTATAAGAAGTGGCAAGTCATGTTAACATTGTACAAGACCTTGGTTCGGCCGTATTTAGAATACTGTGTACAATTCTGATCGCAACGTTACCAAAATGATGTGGACGCTTTGGAGAGGGTGCAAAGAAGGTTTACAAAGATGTTGCCTGGTATGGAAGGTGCGAGCTATGAAGAAAGGTTGAATAGGTTAGAAAAAAGGAGATTGAGGGGGAACCTGATTGAGGTTTACAAAATCATGAACGGTACAGACAGGGTGGATAGAGACAAGCTTTATTTTCCCAAGGTGAAGGATTCAATAACGAGAGGTCTTGGTTTCAAGGTGAGAGGTGGATAGTTTATGGGAGATGCACATGGCAAGTACTTCACACAGAGGTTTGGGCATTTGGAACGCGTTGCCAGCAGAGGTGGTAGAGTCAGGCACGGTAGATACATTTAAGATTCATATGGATAAATGCATGAGTAGGTGGGGAACAGAGGGATACAGATGCTTAGGAATTGACCGACAGTTTTCGACAGTAGATTTGGATCGGCTCAGGCTTGGAGGACTGAAGGGTCTGTTGCTGGGCTGTAAATTTTCTTTGTTCTTGCGCGCGCGCACACACACACACACACAGATAAACAAAATATCTGCAATTTTAAGTTGAAAGAACTTCACCCAGATATTAGTATAGCTCATGACAAAAGTAAAAACTGAGAGATTGTCCAAAATGTTGTTCTGCTTCTGAAGACATTCTACTCACACAAGCTCCTCGCAATGGTATTTCATCCTGGAACAGTTGGATTTGGCTGAATTTCTTTTGCATTCGGCAGTGAGGAGATTCCAATGAATTCTGGTCAGGGATCGCCCAAAGAGCAGTACGGTGGGTCAGTGGTTAGTACCGCTGCTTCACAGCACCAGGGACTTGGGTTTGATTCCAGCCTCGGGCAACAATCTGCGTGAAGTTTGCACATTCTCCCTCTGTCTGTGTGAGCTTCTAATGGGTGCTCCAGTTTCCTCCAACAGTCCAATGCTGTGCAGGTTAGGTGAATTGGTCATGCTAAATTGTCCACAGTGTTCAGGGATATTTCGGTTAGTTAAATTAGTCAGGGGTAAATGTAGGGGAACGCTCTTGGAAGGTTACTCTTTGGAATGTTGGTATGTACGTGTTGGGCCAAAGGGCCTGTTGCCACACTGCAGGAATTCTATGAAAATACGAAGGTAACGATGACTGTACAGTTTTGTTAGCTCGCACAAATTGCTGTGATGAGGAACAATGAAGGAGAGAGAGTGCAATAGGCCGTTCCTTCTCAGGCAGATTACATTTTCTCCCTCTCTGAGATGAATCACACAAAAATGTCATCCTCTCCCAAACTGGATCATGTGAGGTCTCTTTGTACATTGTCCAAACTATGTCTCCATCACATTCCCTGCTCCATGTCGGTGCATCATTGCTGCTGAAAACTGTGTTGCTGGAAAAGCGCAGCAGGTCAGGCAGCATCCAAGGAGCAGGAGAATGTACGTTTCGGGCATAAGCCCTTCTTCAGGAATGAGGAAGGTGTGCCAAGCAGGCTAAGATAAAAGGTAGGGAGGAGGGACTTGGGGGAGGGGCGTTGGGAATGCGATAGGTGGAAGCTATTGATGTCATACACACAGCCATATCCTGAGCAGAAAATGGTCTCGGTCGATTTATATGTCCCTGCGTCATCCAAAAAATGTTTAATGCTTTGAGAATAGCTGTGTTAAAATGAATGCATTTTTTGAACAAATACAGAAGTTGCTGGAAAAGCTCAGCAGGCATGCCAGTACCCAGCATGCCTTTTACATGTTATAGTTGTAACAGCCTCCACCACCTCCTCTAGCAGCTCATTCCATACGCACACCCTCTGCATGAAAAGGTGCCCCTGAGATCTCACCAAAACATTTCCCCTCTCACTTTCAACCAATGCCCTCTAGTTTTGGACGCCCACTAACCTGGAGGAAAGTCCTGACTACTCACCATATCCATGACCATTCTGATTTTATAAACCTCTACTGCTGCGAAATGGGACTCCAAATAACACGAATAACTGTGTTTTCAGTCATCTTGGGCCTACATTCTGAAATTCAATACTGACACCTCTTCCTTCTCCATCAAGTCTCAATTCTAAATCTATTTCAATCAGTTTGTTCAGATGTATCATGATGTTTCTGTGGGCTTTACACCTAGACCTATGTGCCTGGAGGTGCGTTTGCTCATCAGCCTGTGCTGACATGCTTTGACATACCTCTGCAACAGGCTGAACTTGAATCCAGACCTTCTAGTCCAGAGCTATGAAGACGACCACACGAATTCAGGAATTAGAATCAAACCCAGAGTACTAGTTCAGAGCCAGGGACACTACCCACTACACTACCATACCCAGATTTTGGGTCATATTTTAAGTGTCAGCTTTCAGCTCGGTGTAGATTATTATAATCAGGTTACCATTACTGAACTAAACAAAACACTTTGTATTGTTAAACAAATGAAAAATTTTTGTCTCAACTGTAGGATATTGAGTGCACGTGCTGTGCTATTGAAATTAACTATGAACGTCTTTAATTGCTATTATCTGTATTCTGCAATATTAGGGAAGGAAATCCTACAGGCACACTCTGCCCAATGAAGGGTCTCAAATAGATATTTATTACAGAGACGGAGAAAGACCATAATTTCTGGTCCCAAAACATCGATCAGTATTACCCAACTTTCACGTGTGTCTGCCCTCTGCCTAAAACCATGAAATGACACCAGACCGCTGATTACTATCCAGCCTCACCTCCCCACTGACTGTGTCTGCAATCTGTCCCTCTTCCCCCTAACCACACAAGGCAAACCAAGTTCAGGGTCTTTGTGAAAATCCAGGCCGGAGTGTGCAGGCCTCCTGGAGATGGAGAGGGAATTTTAAAATTAAAGCGTGAAGGTGAGGTGGCAGTAATATCACAGACTGGGCTGAGGGGTAGCAGATGGAGTTTAGTTTGGATTAATGCGAGGTATTGGATTTGATAAATCAAACAAGAGCAGGACCGATACAATTAAAAGTCGGGTCTTTGGCAGTGTTGTCGGACAGAGACCTAGGCCGTCAGGTATAATTCTTTATAATTTGCATCTCATATAGATAGTGTGGTTAAGAAGGTTTTTTAACACACTTGTCTTCATAGGTCAGACCTTTGAGTATCGGAATTGGGACGTCATGTTGTGGTTGTACAGGACATTGGTGAGGCCTCTTCTGGAATACTGTGTCCAGTCTGGACATCCTGCCCGCTCATTCCATAGGCACACCACCCTCTAGGTGAAAAAGCTGCCCCTTAGGTCACTTTTAAATGTTTCCCCTCTCACCTTAAACCTATGCCCTCTAGTTTTGGTCCCCCCACCGTCAGAAAGGGACTTGACTATTCACTTTGATATTATTGACCTTGGTATTATTAAGCTGGAGGGGATTGAGAGCAGATTAACCAGGATGTTGCTGGGAATGGAGCGATTGAGCTATAAGGTGAGGTTGGGTAGGTGGGACTTTTTTTCACTGGAGAGTATGAGATTAACTGGTAAGTTTACAGAGGTTTATAATATCATGAGGGGTGCAGATAAATTGATCAGCTGAGATCGTTTCCCTAGTGTGGGGGATTCAAGACTGGGGGGTAATTTAATGCGTGCAGAAAAAGATTTACAGAAGTCATGAAAGGCAATTATTTTAGACAGAAGATGGCTTGTGTGTGGAATGAACTTCCAGAGGAAGTGGTAAAAGCAGGGACAGTTACAGCGTTTAAAGGACATTTAGATCAGTACATGGGTAAAACGCCAGTTTGGATGGGGCTGTGAGCAGCTGACCTCTCCCTCCCCCTCTCTGAATGTATCGCTGTTGGTTTTCACCCTCTGCCAATGTCTGTGCAATGGCGTGTGAAGGCCAGCAGACGGTGGCATTGCATCACTTTAAACACCACGGAGACTGCCAGACCTGCCCCACACAGAGAGACACACAGCAATTGTTAGGACACAGCACATCTCGTAACATAAACTCAACATAAAGAAATGCTCAATTCACCTCATAAACTATAAAAATATGAGTGGCAGAGAACTCTCAGAATCCACTGTTTAAATAAAATATATCTATTTTTTTAACTCTGAAAGTGAACATTTTACATCAACTATTCACAACTCTGTGATCCCCTTTCTCTAAACTGCTTATTAACTGCCTACAGCTCTATAGCAATATACTGTTTCAATAAGCTGCTTATTGAAATTGCATGAACTTAATTTCAAAACCACACAGCAGCTGTTGTTTGCGATGTCTTCTTCCCGTTGTTGATCTCCCTGGGTCATCTTCTTTCTGTTTACTGCGGATATGCTCCATATGAAAAGGTACCTTTGTTAGAGAGTGTTTCCTAATCTCTTGGATCTGTGTTGATGGCATTTGCTCTGTCTGCAATTTTCAAAATGCCTGCATTCTTAATATCCACAATATTGTATTATCTCATTTGTTCGATTTCGAAAAACAATAAATTCAAGCTTGATTTGGTTTTAGTTTCCTGGGGCATAATTTAAACTGGTAAAATTCGAATTGTAGTCCAAAGAGCAACCACTCAGGGACCTATTTCACAGCCAAATGTGACATATTTTCAGTTGTCCTTGACACTCTGAGTCTGTCATTCTTTCATACCACAGGTGCTTGGAAGCTCTCAGTTCAGAACAGCATTCACTCTCTCTTAAAGGATCAGTGCACACTTCCAAATTCATAACATTAATACGCTGTTGTCAATTAAGATACGTGCTTTTTCAATATTTAATTCACTCCGTGTCGTGTGTGTCAGGATTTGTGTTGTTCCATTGACAGCATGTCATTATTCGACTCTGCCTCTGAGAATACAGCATTATTTCACTTGCTCACACTCGTGTGTGTGGCAGGATTCCAGTTCTTTCATGGGGACTGTGATGCTGCGAAAATCTCAACGTTTGGAGATGGCACCAATCTTGTACGAATTGTGAAGTCTATGGAGGACAGTGTGGATCTCGAACAGAACAATCACACGTTGATGTAGTTTTCGGGCAGATGGGGATCAATGCAGAGCAATGTGAGGTGATGCGCTTTGGTAGGAGGGACATTGAAAGACAATATAAAGCAGGCTGTACCGTTATAAAGGGAGTGCAGGAACGGATTTTCGTGTGTATATATGAGCACAGATCATTGAAGATGTCAGGACAAGTGAGGGGAACAGTAAATATCAGAGACTAGTTTCAGTATCTGAGAGGTTTACAGAAGATTTAGGAGGGAGTCTCGGTGCTCCCTTCCTGGGAGGTGGGGGAGACGATGTGTTGTGAGCCCACCCTCCAGCCCAACGAGACCATGGGGATTCCATTTGTACAAGCTCGACACAAAAGGGAGATGGCATTAGAGCCACGGCTTCTAAGTTGTGCTGGGGGGAAACGGAGCTGCCAGTGGGTTTAAAGTGAGAAATGCCCGTCACTGAACATTGCTCCTTACTCGGTCGGTGGGACGTGGATGTTTCAGAATCTCCACACGAGGCCTCCCAGTTCTCTCCGGCTCGTACCAGGGTCCTCCCCACATGGCAGGGGGAGGGGGCTGAGGGAACTGATATCGGATACTCCACCACCCGGTTTGGCCCTTTCTGTCCTATTCCAGGCTGTTTCTCCTTGAATGGGAGAAAGGGAGGGTGGAAGTGGGTGGCCCTGCTGTTAGTGCTGGTGTAGGTGGGGGACATGGTGAGGGGTCCGGAGGGATTCAGTCCACAGTGTTGGATCCATGCAGTGTTATTAGTGTGGGGGGGGTGGTGGGAAGAGAGAGGAAGAGAGATATCGGGGTGGGGGGAAGGTGCTGCATGCAGTAGTAAGAGTGTTGGAGCATGAACCTTGTTTTGGGGTCGGTGCTATAACAGATACACAGTGAGTGTGAGGGAGCAAAGAGAATACGGTGACCCTTATCCTGTCAGACCGGGGAAGGTTATTGATGCTTGTC
>NC_057717.1:43415047-43422083 GCF_004010195.1 Chiloscyllium plagiosum | reverse complement strand
AAAATACCTAAACCCACCTAAGCCGTTTAATGCTGGACAGACAAAAGTCAAAGTTAAACTTAAATAAATAAAACGAAAAGATGCAGCAGGCCTGGTGATCAGACACAGCCAGCCTCGGGAGTCCAGCAATTTCTATACTGCCAAAACACAGCAGAATCATCGAGCTTGTGCAGAGAAAGAATTATGTCTCTCCCTCACCTCTATGTTTACAACTGGAGATGTGCCATGAGCCCAATAATCAGCGATATCAAAATCCCAGCCACACCAAATATTATTGTGATATGGCAGTGTTGCCGTGAAATGGGTTAACAGGAGCTGTTTGTTCAGTGACTGTGATTAAAATCAGTCTTCCTGGACATAACTGGGTCACTGGAGGATTTCCCTGTTCCATAATTAGGGACTTACTTCACCTTGTTATGCCGTAATATTCGGGCAGAATCAACCTCATCAAGATTGGGATCAGCAGCGACAGAGAAAGAAAGAGAAATCAGAATCTGAGAACATGAGAATGGTCTAACAATGGATTTTAATTTGAGAATATTAGACTGGAATCTTCCAACAATGGATCGGAATCTAAGAATATTAGACTGGAATGTTCCAACAATGGACAGGAGTTTATCCTGGGGTCTTTACTGGCTTTCTCAGGTTTGGCCACGGTTAGAGTTGCGGATAAGAGCCGTACTGATGATTATTCAAGCTGGGTACTATCCCATCCTCATTATTGTTGGTGCGCCTGGTAAGTCTATCTCTGCTGAAAATGTGTTGCTGGAAAAGCGCAGCAGGTCAGGCAGCATCCAAGGAACAGGAAATTCGACGTTTCGGGCATAAGCCCTTCTTCAGGATTCCTGAAGAAGGGCTTAAGCCCGAAACATCGATTCTCCTGTTCCTTGGATGCTGCCTGACCTGCTGCGCCTTTCTAGCAACACATTTTCCGCTCTGATCTCCAGCATCTGCAGTCCTCACTTTCTCCTCTTAAGTCTATCTCTGTCGATTCTTTAAATGATGCTGAATGTTATTGCTATCATGGTTGATTATATTTAACAAATACATAAACTTTCCGTCACAAACGCCACTTCCTTCTAATGCATTTCGAAGCTACTTACTCATAAACATCTGAGAAGGAATAAGACTGTTCAGAACCTTGAGTCTCCTCTTTACCGTGAACTGCTTTCTGTCTCGATTTTCTCTCTGTGATCAAACCTGCTGACACCCACCTACATAATATCCCCAATTTCCAGCTCTGCCTGAGTTCTGTTGCTGACTTCTCCATCATCTATCCCTTCGTTAACGACAGATTTAATGTCTCCAGTTCTCTTCTGACCTCTCTTCCAGTTACAAATCGTTTGACCACAATCTTGTTCTTGTCAATACAGTAACTTCACAACAGGGATACTTAAACAGAGTAATAATGTTTGGTTATGACTCCAGAAGCATTGTCTGAAATCCTACCACAGTCGATGACTAAATTTAAATTCCAATGACAAAAATTGGAATGAAACCTAATTTCACTCATGGCAACCATAAACCATCAGGATTTCTTTTCTTATTTTATTGATAACCTTTGGAAAAGAAGCCTAACACTTTAGCCCTGTCTCTGCTAAGTGTCACCTCAGATCCACAACAATATGGTTGCTTCCATATTGCCGTGTGGTCAAGGGCAGTTAGGATGGACAACAAATGCTGCTCTTGCCAGTAATGCTGGCATCCCGCGAAACAACAACATTAAAGGTGATATAACCAAGGAAATGTGACTGCTGGCGATCTGAAATAAAATTCTCCACCGTCTGAAAGAATGTTGGAGAATCTAAGCAGGTATGGCAGACCGTCGGAAGAAACACAATTAACGTTACGAGTTCAGTGAACCTCTCAAAACTGAATGCAACTGGGAAATAATTCTATTCTATCAGGCATGGTTGGAATGGTGAGTGGGAGGTTTGTGTTGAGTGGATGATGTGCAGCAAGGGAGAGAGAAGGAGAGGGAGAAAGAGTGTGTGTGAGAGAGAGAGAGAAAGGAAAATCAAGCAAAAGGATTGCTGATGATGGACTGGAAGGAAAACAGAATGGGAAGTTATTCTAACATTTCCCCTTTTCACATATTCCCGAATATCATATTTATTACGGGATGCCCCTGCTTACCGTGAGTTATGTTCCCTCTATCTCTCGCCTCTGAGTGTGGCGATCAACTCCACCAGCAATACTTATCGTCGCTGAGATATAGAGAAATGTAATGTTCCATTGTCAACTGCTTTTTTGGAGAAAGGAACTATTACTGTGCGACTGTGTGGAGATGTAAAAGCTTTCTGAGCCACGAAGCGAAACTGAGGAGACCGAGGCATTTTCAACACTGAATGGATGCACTATGGGTGTGGGCAATTTTCTTGCTGCTGTCATCTAGAAAGTCAGTGGAGGCTCTGTGGGTGGTGTTCTCAGGATTGTGACGTCAGCTACTGGGTTCATTCAGGGAGCCCCAAGGGTATGGGGACCCCACTGTGAATACTGCATTTTCAGTGTGTCTGGGTCCATGGTAAACAAATGGAGCTGAAACTACAAAGAAGGGAAGCTGTGTAAACTGCGAGGAGCAGGGCACTGTACTATACTCTCTGGGATTTCCAGGAACATTTGTCTAGGCTGCACCCGTTCAAGTGTAGAGTATAAAACCAGCTTGTCTCAAAATTGAGGTTGTCACTGAGCTGTATCCCCTCCTTCATTATAACCTGTGGTTTCATACCAGGGACAGAACTGTGCTGACACTCACGATGAATTAAACTGGATTGATTCTAAAGTTTGCAGGCAGCAGTGGGTAATATATCCACCATCTCTGAAGTGCAGTCCTCCAATGTATTCACGAGCTGACTGAAGCCATCTACCTGCTGAGAGAAATGCATTGGTTCCATCACCATAGAGGAAGGTACAGAAACTAATTTCCAGAAATATTGGGGAACAGAGTGACTGGTAAAAATGGGAAATTGCAGGAAATCAGAATTAATGAAGAGTATGTTATTGAAAGTCTAATTGAATTGAAGTTTCATAAGTTGCTGCATCTGATGAGCTACATCCCAGCGTGATTGAGATGAAAACAGAGCAAATGAAAGAATTACTGATTATTCATCAAAGCTCGTTAGATTCTGGAAAGGATGCTGCAGACTGGAAAGCAGCTATTGTAAACTTAATTACTTAAAACAGGATCGAGAGGGAAAACAGAAAACTAAATAGCTTGATGTCAGCTGTGAGATAAAATATTGGAACCTTTTATAAGGAATGTGACAATTAGAAACTTGGAGAATAATTATATAATTTGGTAGATTCGGCCTAGATTCAGGAGAGGGAAATGATCTTTGATAAACCTGTTTGTGGACATTGTCCGTTGTGACATCGACAGTTGAGAACCAATGGGAGTGGAGTATTTGTATTTTGAGAAGACGCTTGACATATTTGAATACAGTTGAGTGGGGAATGTTTGAGTCCAAGGGTAGATAAGGGTGGAATATATACCACATGGATTAAAAATTGGTTAATGAAGATACGAGAAGAATACTGTTTTTCTCTGGACTGAAGGATTGATGGGTGGCAGCAGGATCAATGTTTGGACAATAGCTGTTCACAAGGTATAAAAATGATTCAGATGTGAACAACAAATATCATCATGTACATTTATATTTAGTAAACGGTAGAGAGGTTGGCGAGTGCTTTTGTTGAAAAGGACCTGGATGTCCTTGGTCATAAGTCACTGACAGAATTCATACAGGGGCAGGAAGTAAATTATATGTTGCTGATCACGCAAAATGATTGAAGTACAACAGTCAGAATATCTTTCCCACTGATCGTGTTTTGTTGAGAGAGTATTTGGTGCACTGTGTAAAGGTTTGGTCTGCTTTATAAACAATGATCCCTTTGTCACTGAGAGAGTGCAATGTAGTTTGACCAGACTAAACACTGGCATGTTGTTACCATGAGGAGAGAGCGCAGTAAGTATGTGTTTAATCTGTAGCGCTGTGAGAGAATAAGAAGTTGAAGCGTGATGGGTATGGACAGAAACTCACTATGTCCCAAACAGCTGAATACGGTGAAAATTTCATACTTTTCACTGGATGTGTGATTTACGACAGTTTACGTGCATTTGCAGAGCCCCCATGTCGATTGACAGAGAGGTACAGACTCTGAATGAACTCGGAACATTTGAATGCACAGTTTTGTGTGACACTGCGTTGAATGTCACTTTGTACACAATCCTGTCAGCAGCCAAAATACCTTCATCTGAAACAGTTAGTTATTCCCCAACGGTTTCTGACCTCCACGGAGACCATGGGTCTTCCTTCTTGGAGATGGAAGATAACTTGGAGAATGGCTAAAAAATGTTGGCTTCATTCCGACTGCCAAAAAACCATGTTAAAGTAACACATATTTGTCATGAGTAATTAAGCCATGCGGATCAATTTGGAGCAGTCTGTCTGTGCAGCCCCTGCTCCATTTGTTTGTGATGTTAGAGCATCTCTGACACTTCCCTGTTCCTGTGATCGAACCTTGACAAGCTGAATAACCGCTTCCTATTCCTTTGTAAGTCACTCCGGGTGTGAAATAGTTCTTTCAGATCCCATGTACGTGACATATGGGAGAGAGCAGACTCCCTATCTTCCTGTGCAACAGGCATGAGGGACCGAATGGTCTACCCTTCTTCTTGTCCAGTAGTGTTGATGGGATGAATGCCTTCCCCACATTCTTGTGAAACCAGATTGAGGTGCTGAATGAACTCCTCCTTTTACTGTGGAAAAGTACAATGCTGTTACATAAATGTTACCCAGACTTTAACAGCACGATTTGAATGTGGTCCAAGTCTTGCTGCACATG
Source organism: Chiloscyllium plagiosum (assembly GCF_004010195.1). Classification (NCBI taxonomy): domain Eukaryota; kingdom Metazoa; phylum Chordata; class Chondrichthyes; order Orectolobiformes; family Hemiscylliidae; genus Chiloscyllium; species Chiloscyllium plagiosum. Next base: position 43,417,238 of record NC_057717.1, on the reverse strand, counting down.
GTCACAGACTGTTTCAAGACCTGAAGAGGGACAAACTTTTCTGAAAATTTTGTAAACTTCACTGAATGCCCCTCTTCTACTGGCATGGTGGCTCAGTAGCTAACACTGCTGCCTCACAGTACCAGGGTCCCAAGTTCGATTCTGGTCGAGGGTAATTGTTTGTGTGGAGTTTGCAGGTTGCCCATTAGTCTGCAGAGTTTCCTCCCAGTGCTCCGGTTTCCTCGTGCACGCCAGGTGAATTGGCAATGCTAAATTGTTCATTATGTTAGTTGCATTAGTCAGAGGGATATGTGTCTGGGTGAGTTACTCTTTGGAGGGTCGGTGTGGGCTGGTTGGGCCGAAGGGCCTGTTTCCACACTGTCGGGAATCCGATCGGCTCAGTTTAGACTCAATGGGCTGAATAGCCTCCTTCCACTCTGTAGGGATTCTATGACGACAAACCGGAGATGTCTGGGCTGAGGAAGCTTCGCTGAGGATCTCCTGCAGAAGTGTCCCACGCCTACATGATTGATGCCTACCAATGATAATCATCTTCCTTTGTGTTGTGAATGACTACAAACAGTGTAGATGTCATAGTTAATTCTCATTAAGTGTGATTTTGTTCAGGCTCCTTGATGTCATCCTCAATCAACTACTGCCTTGAGTTCAGGGTCAGTCTCTCTTACCTGAGCCCCTGCGTTACCTCTTTTGTTCATATCAATAGGTCATGGTGCAGAAGCAGAGTACTTTTTCTTCAAACAGAGGGTAGTGAATGTCAGGAATTCTCTTACACAGAGAGTTAGGGGAGCTAGGTCACTGAAAGAGACCAGTGGTGTCCCGCAGGGATCAGTCCTGGGACCTCTACTCTTTGTTACTTTTATAGATTACTTGGATATGGGTGTTGAAGAGTGGGCTAGTAAGTTGGCCGATGACACAAAGATGTTGGAGTGGTACAGAATGTGGAGGGCTATTGTAGGTTGCAATGGGACATTGACTGTATACAGAGCTGGGCTGGGAAGTGGCAGATGGAGTTCAAACTGCAGTGATTCACCTTGCAAGCTGAAATGTGAATGTAGAATATATGGTTAAAGGGAGGATTCGTGGCAGTGTGGAGGAACAGTGGGATATTGGGGTCCGTGTCCATCTCTCCCTCAAAGTTGCTAACCAAGTTGATCGGGTTGTTAATAAGGCGTATGGTGTGTTGGCTATCAGTTGCAGGGGGATTGAGATTGAGAGCCGAGAGGTTATGCTGCAGCTCGATAGAGCCCTGCTCAGACCACACAGGGAATATTGTGTTCAGTTCTGGTCTCCTCATTATAGGAAGGATGAGGAAGCATTAGAGAGGGTAAAGTGGAGATTTACCAGGATGCTGGCTGGACTGGAGGGCAAGTCTTATGAAGAAACCGTCAGGGAGCGAGGGTTTTTTCTCACTGGAGGCAAAATAGATGAGAGGTAACTTGATGGAGGTGTACAAGATGATGAGAGGCATAGAGAGAGTGAATAGCCAGAAACATTTTCCCAGAAATGTCTATCACGAGGTGGCATAATATTAAAGTAATTGGAGGAAGGTTTAGTGGAGATAACAGAGGTAGATTCTTTACACAGAGAGTGGTGGGTATGTCGAATGCACTGCCAGCGGTGGTAGTAGTCAAATACGCGAGGGAAACATAAGAGACTCTTGGATAGGCACATGGAACAAAGTAAACAGAAGCATGTAGGTTAGTCCGATCTTAGAGTAGGATAAACGGCACAACGTCGAGTACTGAAGGTCCTAACTGCATGCATTAATTTAGATGTCTGAGCTCAAAATCTGCATGAATTCATGTAAAACTCCGTTATCTCACTTTTTAGATTAGAATCAATCTAAACATCCTGGCTTAGACAGAGAACACATAGGACCAACAACTTCAACATATTGTTCAGCTATCACCATTATTAACAGCTAACCTGAGAATGCAACTTTTAAAAAAGGTTTTGTGATTTACATATGAAAGAAGTGAAACTATCATGGCATTCGAACAGATGAAAGGCTGAACAGACAATCAATTTTTCAATGTATAATTTCAGTTAAATCACACTGTAAATTTCTGCTGTAAATTGTGTGTTAGGATTGAGCCCTCCACTATCACCTGATGAAGGAGCCACTCTCCGAAAGCTAGTGTGCTTCCAATTAAACCTGTTGGACTATAACCTGGTGTTGTATGTTTTTTTT
>NC_057717.1:43404211-43414909 GCF_004010195.1 Chiloscyllium plagiosum | reverse complement strand
TTTTTACTTTGTACACCCCAGTCCAACACTAGCATCTCCAAATCAGTACTGTTATTTGTACTGAGTTCTATGGAAGTGCTCAAGAAGACTTGGACATTAAGGAAGATTTGAAACTTGGTGCAGGGCAGCCATGAACTTAGTGAAGGGCAAGGCAGGCTTGGGATGTGAATGACTTGCCCCAGTTTCTGATGTTCTCCCACTCTGTTGCTGGAAAGTTAGTAGGCGTTATTTTCCTGGAAGGTCTATTATGGAATGTTGCAATCAGGGAGAGCCCCCAGCGGATTTAGTGAGCCATCGCTGGGTGAGATTTGGGGGCTGTATTCACAGGGAATCTGGGTCTACAGCATGATCAACAAATGAAGCACAAGTTTCAGAGAGGGGAAGCTCTGTAACGAGAAATGAACGACCTCTTCCATATCCAGCGTGGGTCTTCCATTCACATTTTCCAAATCTCCCAAACCATGTGGAACATTCTTGAGGGACGAAATGGTCTCCTCTGTTTCTGTGCACCATGCTATGACAGTAAATGGACTCCATCTGCTCCTGTCTAGCAGGTTAGAGAGGTTGAATGGAACACAGAAACATCGGACCGAGCAGTAGGAGTGGGTCAGTAGAGAATTTGAGCCTTCTCCACCAGGCATTAAGATTGTGGTTGATCAGATTGTGGTCTCAGCCTCATAGTCCTGTCTGTGTCCCATTATCCGTGACTCACGCCTCTGTGAAATCTTTAAATCACTCAGCTGTGAATACTTGAAATCAGAGAAGTACCACAAACTTCTGGGGAAGAGAATTCCCATTCGAATGGCCCTTTTAGAATTTTACCTCATCCCGCTGTGAGAATAAGAGAGTCATACAGAGTGGAAACAGATCATTTTTGTCCAAGTTTTCCATGCCAATCAGGCATCTTAATCAGGTCTCGTTCCACTTGCTAGCATTTGGCCCACATCCCTCTGAACCATTCCTTATTTATGTACCTATCCAGATACATTTTAAACGTGTAATTGTACCCGCTTTCACCACTTCCTCTGACAGTACCCCCTCCAGCCTCTGTATGAAAAAGTTTCCCATCAGGTCCCTTCTAAATATTTGCCCTGTCACCTTCACCCTATGCTGTCTAGTTCTGGACTCCCCTGCACTGGGAAAAAGCTTTTGCCCATTCAGACTATCCATGCCCCTCAGGACTTTTTAAAACCTCTATCATGTCAGCATTCAGCCTCTAACAGTCCAGGGGAAAAAGCTTCAAAACCTGTTCGGCATCTCCCTGTAGCTCAAACCATCAGGTTCCAGAAAATCTTGAAAATCTTTTCTGAAGCCTTTCAAGCTTAACAACATCCATCCTTTAGCAGAGTCAACTGCCATGTACGCAGTATTCTTAAAGTGGCCTCACCTACGTCCTATACAAGCGCAACACGCTATTGCAACGCCAATACTCAATGTTCTGACCGATTAAGGCAAGCATGCCAACGACGTTCCTCATCACCCTACCGACCTAAGCTCCACTTTCAAGGAACTATGAATCTTCACCGTAGTTCTCTTTGTTAAGCAACATTCTCCAGGGCACTACCCCACTTTAAATTACCAAATGCAAAACCTCATAAATATCTAAATTAAACTCCATCTGTCAGTCCTTGGCTCATTGCTGATCAAGGAGCCCGTTATATTCTGAGATAGTCTTCTGCCTTGTCCACTGCACCAATTTGGTGATGTTATTTGTAAACTTACTAACCATGCCTCCGATAATCACATCAAAGTAGTTTATATCCATGATGAAAAGCAGTGAGCTCAGCACTGATTGTTTCAGCACACCGTTGGCCACAGGTCTTCAGTCTGGAAAACAGTATATTACCTTCAATCCAATTTTGTACCCAATTGGCTAGCTTTTACTAGATTACATATAACCTAATTTTAGTAATCTGTCGACGATGGGAAACCTTATTAAATGCCTTGCTGAAGTCTGTGTAAACAATGTGCACGAAAGTATATTCTTCAAACTTCTTTGTCACCTCTTCCTAATACTCAATCACATTAATTAGACATGATTTCCATCACATAAATCCATATTGACTATCCCTAATCAGTCGTTGTCTTTCTAAATAGATGTAAATCCTATCCCTCAGAATCCCCTCCAACGAACCCCTCGACACTGACTTTGGCTGATTGAGTCGATAATTCCTTTTTTTTGCTCACTGCTCCCTTTTCTAGCCCCACCCCTCCACTGGCCACAAAACAAAACATAAATATAACTAGGTTGGTGATATGGCCAATGATAGAGTTCTCAGAATGTGTCAGGGTCAGTGTTTGGAACAAGTCAGGCAGAATTGTTTAATCTGCTAAAAAAAAACACGTTTATGACCAAAACAAAGTTGCTCAAACTATGATGGAAAGAGGAATGACGAGACGATATTGCAAATATGTACATTGATATATTTTCTTTGAAAAATACTGAGAAACACACACACAGACACAAACACACACACACGCACGCGCACGCACACACGTATTGTCGATAACAAACTGAAAAGCAAAATATCTGTAAAGTTAACTTGAAAGGACATTGTCCAAATATGACTCGAGCTCATGACCAAAGCAAAAATGAAGTTTTGACCGAAATGCTGCTCTATTTGTAGAGTCATCAAGTTCTAAAGCGTGGAAAGAGGCAGAGAGGCCCTTTGGCCCAAACTCGTCCATGCTGACCCAAATATCCAACCACACTAACCTTATTTCCCAGAACTTGGCCCATAGCATTCTCGTCTTTCTTGTCCATGTACTTGCCGAAATGCCAGTTAAATATCGTTGATATAAATGCTTGAACCACTTCCGTTGGCAGCTCATTGCTTTTGTGTACCAATCTCTGTGTAAAACAGTTTCCATCAGTTTTCATTTTATTCTTTCCCCTCTCAGCTTAAACTGATGCCCTCTCCTCCTCGATTCCCCAACTCGAGGAAGGAAAGGCTGGGTCCATTGACCCTATCCATTTAAACTTCCATAAGATCCCTCTCAGTCTCCTATACTCTAATTAAAAAGTCCTCGCTTGTCCAATCTCTCCCTATAATTCATACTGTTGAGTCCTGGCAACATTTTTGCAAAATCCGTCTACACATATTCCAAATTAAAAACTTCCTCCTGATCGCAATGTGACTCAAACTGAACACAACACTACAAGTGCAGCCTCACAAACAATCTGTATAACTGCAACATAAATTCCCAACTGCTCTCCTCCATGTCCTGACCGATGCTTGCTAGTGTGGAAAAAGCCTTCTTCACTACCATGTCTAACTATAATGCCACCTTTAGAGAACGGTGGACCTAAACTCCATGGTCCCTCTGCTCAACTACACTCCTTAAGGACCTACCAATCACCGTAAAACTCCTACCTTGATCTAATGTTGCCAAAATATTCCTTGGCACACTTCTCCAGTTTGATCAAGGCCCTGCTGCAATTTCTGATATACGTCCTCACTGTCCACGATACCACCTATTTCAGTGGTATCTTCAGGTTTCCCAATCATGTCTTGTACATTCGCAAGAATATCATTGTTTTCGATGACAAACAGCAATCGGCCCAACAACGACCCCTGAGGCACTTCAGGTGTCACAGGCCTCCAGTCCGAGAGCATCGTTCCACTATTACCCTCTGCTTACTACCATGAAGCCAATTATGTGTCCAATTTGCCAGGTCCCTCTGGATTCCATGCGATTCTAACCTTCCAGACCAGCCTCTCAATGGTAACCTTGTGAAAGGCCTTACTGAAAACCAGACAGGCTGTGTCTACCGCCCTGCCCTCATCAACATTCCTGGTCACTTCATCAATGAACTCAAACAAATTTGAGAGGCATGATCTCCCACTCACAAACCCATGCAATCTTTCCAGTCTAAAAACAACTATTAATAATAATTATTTAAATTAATGATAACAAACTAATAAATAATAATAAGATGACATTTTCAGTGGAGAATAAATTATCCATGGTATGTGATATTGGAACGTGCATCATGGGTGAAGGGCAGAATAGATTTTGTCCCTGTGTCATTGAACTGTGTTAAAAAAACAGTGGTGGCATGGTGGTTCAGTGGCTAATACTGCTGCCTCATAGTGCCATGGATCCGGGTTTGTTTCCAGCTTCGGGTGACGCTCTCTGTGGAGTTTGCACATTCTCAATGTGTTTGTGTGTGTTTTCTCTGGGTGCTCTATTTTCCTTCCACAATTCAAAGATGTGTAGGTTAGGTGAATTTGCCATGCTAAGTTACCCATAGTGTTATGTGCATTCGTCATGGATAAATATAGGGTAGGGGAATGGGACTGGGTGGGTTACTGTTTGGAGGGTCGGTGTGGTCTTGTTGGGCCAAATGGCCTGTTTCCATACTGTAGGGAATCTGGAAAAAAAACTATTTCAGAACAAACCCTATTTTTCCAAATGCATGTATATCTCATCTTCAGAGTCTTCTCAAGTAACCTACCTGCCACAGATGTTAGGTTTCCTGGTCTATAGATCACAGATTTTTCTTATCTTCCCTTCTTGAATAATGGCACAAAATCTGCTACTCTCCAATATTCTATAACCTAACCTGTAGCTAACGATGAAGCAAAAATATCAGCCAGGGTCCCCGTAGTTTCTTCTGTAGCCTCTTGCAGTGTTCTTGGATGCATCTGTTTAGGATCAGGAGATTGATCCACCTTCATGCATTCTAATGCATTCAACACGTCTTCTCCTGTGATATTGACTCACCCCAAGATATCACTGGAACCTTTGTTAACCTCCCAAGTCTTCATGTATTTCTCCACGGTTAAGGCAGATGAGAAATATTCACTGAGAATCTCGCAAATCTCCTGTGGTTCTAGACATATATGTCCACTTTCGACATTGTAGGGTCATATTCTCATTTAGTTATTCTTTTTACTTTAATATACTTAAATAACCTCTTTGGATTCACCCTAATCTTCTCAGCCAAAGCTATCTTGTGCCCCCTTTTCGCCCTCGTGATTTCCGTCTTTAGTAAACTACTGTATCCCCTCTACACCTCCAGGTATTCCCTCGATCCCAGCTGCCTGGACCTGAGCCACGCCTCCTTTTTGCTGGTCAAAGACTCAAAATCTCCTGACATCCGCGGTTCCCTCCTCCGACCAACCTTGCCTTTTACTCTCACAGAAACATATAGACCTTGAACTGTAGACATTTCACTTTTAAAGGCCTCCCACTTGCAGGAGGTCCCTTCGCCTGCGAACAAACTCCTCCAACCAACCCCGACAAGCTCCTGTCGAATTCTACCTAAATTCCCCTTGGCCCAATTTTGAACTTGAACACGTGGAGAAGTTTTGCCCTTCTCCATAACTATTGAAAAATTATTAGAACTATGGTCACTGGTCTCAGAGTGCTCCACCGCTGTCGCCTCAGTTACCTGTCCAGTCCTAGATCTGAGAGTAGGTCAGGTTTCATCCCTTCCCCAGTTGCACCCTCTACTTACTGCTTGAGGAAACTATTCTGAACACACTTAATAGATAGACCCCATCTCAGTCTTTAATACTATGTCATCCTCGGTCTATGTTAGTCTCCTACTAAAGCAATCCTATTGGCCCTGCAAGTCTCCCCAGTCTGTCCACATATTTTTGTTCCCCTAATCCCAAGATATCACTGGAACCTTTGTTAACCTCCCAAGTCTTCATGTATTTCTCCACGGTTAAGGCAGATGAGAAATATTCACTGAGAATCTCGCAAATCTCCTGTGGTTCTAGACATATATGTCCACTTTCGACATTGTAGGGTCATATTCTCATTTAGTTATTCTTTTTACTTTAATATACTTAAATAACCTCTTTGGATTCACCCTAATCTTCTCAGCCAAAGCTATCTTGTGCCCCCTTTTCGCCCTCGTGATTTCCGTCTTTAGTAAACGACTGTATCCCCTCTACACCTCCAGGTATTCCCTCGATCCCAGCTGCCTGGACCTGAGACACGCCTCCTTTTTGCTGGTCAAAGACTCAAAATCTCCTGACATCCGCGGTTCCCTCCTCCTACCAACCTTGCCTTTTACTCTCACAGAAACATATAGACCTTGAACTGTAGACATTTCACTTTTAAAGGCCTCCCACTTGCAGGAGGTTCCTTCGCCTGCGAACAAACTCCTCCATCCAACCCCGACAAGCTCCTGTCGAATTCTACCTAAATTCCCCTTGGCCCAATTTTGAACTTGAACACGTGGAGAAGTTTTGCCCTTCTCCATAACTATTGAAAAATTATTAGAACTATGGTCACTGGTCTCAGAGTGCTCCACCGCTGTCGCCTCAGTTACCTGTCCAGTCCTAGATCTGAGAGTAGGTCAGGTTTCATCCCTTCCCCAGTTTCACCCTCTACGTACTGCTTGAGGAAACTATTCTGAACACACTTAATAGATACACCCCATCTCAGTCTTTAATACTATGTCATCCTCGGTCTATGTTAGTCTCCTACTAAAGCAATCCTATTGGCCCTGCAAGTCTCCCCAGTCTGTCCACATATTTTTGTTCCCCTAATTCCTCGTTACTATTTGGGGGCCGATAGTACAATCCAAATCCTATCACCATTCCCTTTTTATTTCTTAGCTCCCCGACAAATCCTCACTGGATGATCAATCAGTTATTTTATCTCTGGTTACTGCTGTGATACTCACCTTAATAAAAAATGATACTCCCCGTCCTCTCCTTCCACCATCTCTGTCCCGCATGAAGCACCTGTACCCTGGTACATTAAGCTGCCAGTGCTGTCCCTCCCTTAGACATGTATATATAATGGCTATAATATCCCAGTCCCAACTACCTATCCACGTACTGGGTTCATCGGTCTTACCTGTCAGCCATCTTGCATTGAAACAGATGCAATTTAATCCAACAGGTAATCCTTGCTCCCTGTCGTGTTCCAGCTTGACCTGTCTCTTCAATTTACTGTTTCTGCTTACTGTATCTCCTTCCAGCCTCGCATTTGCCTCCCTGCTGTTGAGGATCCCACCCCTCCCCAACCCCAGTCAATCTAGTTTAAACCCTTCCTTGCAGCACTAGCAAACCTACCTGCCAGAATATTGGTCCCTTTCCAGTTCAGGTACAACCCGTCCTTTCTGAACACGTCAACTCTTCCACACAAAAGATCCCAGTGATCCAAAAATATCTTCCCCCGGACCAATTCTTTAGCCACACCTTCATCTGCCATATCCTCCCGTTCTTATCCTCACTAGCTCGGAGCACTGGAAGTAAACTGGACATTACCACTATCGTGGTCCTGTCTTTTATTCTTTCCCCTTGCTCTCTACAATCACTCTGCAGGATGTCATCACTATTTCTACCTGTGAGCCCCCCCCCCCCCCCCCCCCCGTTCCCTCGCCCCAAACCCCAACCCCTGGTGATAACGTTCTGCAGCCACTCTGAGAAATCCTGGACTCTGGCATGTGAGAGGCTACACACCATTCCGGACTCCCCTTTGCTGCCACAGAATCTCAATAGACAATAGGTGCAGGAGTAAGCCATTCTGCCCTTCGAGTCTGCACCACCATTCAATATGATCATGGCTGATCATCTCCTGCATTTCCCCCCTACTGTCGTGTCTGAATAATTACTTCTGTAGATATTCTGCTTGCACAACCTTCTGACAGGGGGATTTCTTTCTGAAACAGTTAAATTTGGCTGAATTGCTTTGCTTCAGGCAGTGGGGAGATTCCAATGAGTCCTCATCAAAAATCCTCCATTCGTGGGAAAGACGACTGGGCTTTTTTTCACTCCCACACATTGCTGTGATGAGCGACAGGGAAACAGAAAGGACCGTTCCTCCACAGATAGGCTACATTTTCCATTTGAAAGTTAAATCAGTTACATTCTCAGTCCCACACTGGACCATGTGAGCTCTCCTTGAACATTGTCCGAACTATATGACTCCATCACATTCTCGACTCCAGGTCAGTGCATTATTACAGAATCAATTCATTAACAAAAAATGGTCCTACTTGTTTTGAAGATGTGTTAATATGTGCCTGCATAATGTAAAAATAAGCGTTTCATGTCATCACAATATCTGTGTTAAAATGAATATTCTTAAACACATACAGTAGTTACTGAAATAACTCAGCCTGTCTGTCAGCATCTAGGAAGAGAATTCAGAGTTCAATTTTTCGGTCCAATGACCTTTCCTTTGAACCTGACTTATTCGTAAAGTATTTTCTCAGTTTTATTCTTCCACACAAGAAAAATATCCATCCGGTATTCACCAACTACACTCTTCTCAAGATCTTATATGGTCAATAAAATATTCCTCATTCTCAGGCCGAACTGTTAATTCTTCATTACGTAATGCCCTCATCCCAAGAATGTGTGAAGAGAAACGTCTTTGAGACGTTTAGAAAGCAATTTTGTTTTTTTTTTCAGTTTAGGCAGTCATAACTACATATAATACAACAGATGTAATCTCAGCAATGCTCTATACTGATCCAGAAACATCGCTAAGATCATACCCAACACCCCTTGCACAAAACAGAATCACGACATTTACCTTCCAAATCACTTGCTACATCTTCAGGTTAATTTGATATGATTCATGTACTAAGACACAGAAATCCTTCTGTGACACTGAATTCTGCATTCTCCCTGCATTTAAATAAATTTCTGCTGTTTCGTCTTTTCCCCAAAACAGAAGATTTCGATCACATATATATTGTACTGCTTTTTTTTTCTGCTGAAGCTTTGCTCACAGCCATCCTCTGTCTGTATGCCATTGTTTGTTACTGTGCCCTCCCCCAGTCTGTGTCCCATTGCAGACGTTCTGCCCTCCCTCTGTCTGTATCCCATTGCAGACGCACCGCCCTCCCCGTCTCTATTCCATTGCAGACGCACCGCCCTCCCTGTCTGTATCCCATTGCAGACGCTCTTCCCTTCCCCGTCTGTATCCCATTCCAGACGCCATGCCCTTCCCCTGTCTGTATCCCATTCCCCCTGCCTGTATCACACTGCAGACGGTCTTCGCTCCACTGTCTGTATCCCATTGTCGATGTTCTCCCCTCCCTTGTCTGTATACCATTTCAGACATTCTGTCCTCCCCCTGTCTGTAACCCATTTCATACGCTCTGACTCCCCGTCTATGTCCCATTGCAGGTGCTCTGCCCTTTCCCTGTGCGCATCCCATTGTGGATGCTCTCCTCTCCCCTGTCTGGTTCCCATTGCAGACACCCTTCCCTCACCCTGTCTGTATCCCATTGAAGACACCCTGCCCTCCCCTGTCTGTATCACTGTGCCCTCCCCCAGTCTGTGTCCCATTGCAGACGTTCTGCCCTCCCTCTGTCTGTATCCCATTGCAGACGCACCGCCCTTCCCGTCTCTATCCCATTGCAGACGCACCGCCCTCCCTGTCTGTATCCCATTGCAGATGCTCTTCCCTTCCCCGTCTGTATCCCATTCCAGACGCCATGCCCTTCCCCTGTCTGTATCCCATTGTAGATGCACTGCCCTCCCCCTGCCTGTATCACACTGCAGACGGTCTTCGCTCCACTGTCTGTAGCGCATTGTAGATGTTCTCCCCTCCCTTGTCTGTATACCATTTCAGACATTCTGTCCTCCCCCTGTCTGTAACCCATTTCATACGCTCTGACTCCCCGTCTATGTCCAATTGCAGGTGCTCTGCCCTTTCCCTGTGCGCATGCCATTGTAGATGCTCTCCTCTCCCCGTCTATTTCCCATTGCAGACACCCTTCCCTCACTCTGTCTGTATCCCATTGAAGACACCCTGCCCTCCCCTGTCTGTATCCCATTGCAGACACCCTGTCCTCCCCTGTCTGTCTCCCATTGCTGACGCCCTACCCTCTGACGTCTATATCCAACTGCCAACGATCTGCCCTCCCCTGTCTGTGTCCCACAGCAGATGCCCTGTCCTTCCCCATCTGAATCCCATTGCAGACGCTCTGCTCTCCCCCTGTCTGTATCCCATTACAGATGCTCTGCCCTCTCCCTGTTTGCATCCCATTGAAGATGATCTGTGCTCCCCCTGTCTGCATACCATTGCAAACACTCTGCCCTCCCCCGTCTGCATCCCATTGTAGACGCTCTGCCCTCCCCCTGTCTGTATCCCATTGCAGACCCTCTGTCTCAATTTGACATCTTATTGAATGACTATCCTGGTACATGTGCAAACTGAGCTCCATCCCCTTCATCCGGTTCATTAGAATAGATTGTAACTTGTCGATGACTTCACACATATCCCTGAAGAATTCCACTCATTACCACTTTCCAAACACAAAATGAGTAATGATCACTACTCTGTATTTCCTGACAGCTACCCAGGGCACCCCCGCTTCTGCATAACAGGATGGCTATATGGCGTCCCCCGTGCTGTGTAATTTACTGAATACTTCATTCTGTTTGGTGCGGCCTATTTGGTGCAGCCCATTTTGCCGCAGACTCATTTAGGCGCAGAGCTATTTCTGCGCAGCTCATATTTATTCCTTTTCAGGCTTCGATAAAAGCATTAATCAAAGCAATAAATATAAAAATAATGTTTATTCCCTTTAGTAAAAATATTAAGAAGACACTTGAGTAAGTATAACATTGACTCAGAGTTTTCATTCAGAGCGAAAATGAAAATTGGTCTTGCATTTATTCACATTGAAAACAGTCATGAAGCTATTGAACATTTGTCTGATGAGCTTCCAGATGAAATGCAACCGCTGCTGGACTGGTTCGAGGATAACTA
>NC_057717.1:43393566-43403561 GCF_004010195.1 Chiloscyllium plagiosum | reverse complement strand
AACTATGGCATCATAGCAGAAGTATCTGTACAGATTCCAGCATTTGCAGTAATTTGCTCCTACGGAAAGCTTTACACATAAGTGTAACAGGGAATCTGGAAAACTTACAGCACATTGATCCTTATTTCTAAAGGTTTGGAGTATAAAAGTCAGGAAGTGTTACTGCTTTACTATCTATACAAGCTGCTAGCGGTGCCATTTCCAGGACATAATGGGCAATTTTGGTCTCATTGTTCAAGGAAATACATTATTTCACTGGTGGTAGTTCAGAGGAGTTCAATAGGATAATCCCTGGTCCAGAGGGATGATTTTAGAAACAAAGATGAAACTTTGTTCATTAGCAGAGGGATTGAATTCAAGAGTCGTGAAGTGATGTTGCAACTGTACAGGACTTTGGTTAGGCCACATTTGGAGTACTGTGTGCAGTTCTGGTCGCCTCACTTCAGGAAAGATGTGGAAGGTTTGGAGAGAGTGCAGAGAAGATTTACCAGAATGTTGCCTGGAATGGAGAATAGGTCATATGAAGATAGGTTGAGAGTGCTAGGCCTTTTCTCATTGGAACGGCGAAGGATGAGGGGTGACTTGATAGAGGTGTATAAGATGATCAGAGGACTAGATAGAGTAGAGCGTCAGAAACTTTTTCACCGGGTACAAGAGAGTGTTACAAGGGGACATAAATTTAAGGTGAAGGGTGGAAGGTATAGGGGAGATGTCAGGGATGGGTTCTTTACCCAGAGAGTGGTGGGGGCATGGGATGCGCTGCCTGTGGAAGTGGTAGAGTCAGAATCTTTGGTGACCTTTAAGCGGCAATTGGATAGGTACATGGATGGGTGCTTAAGCTAGGACAAATGTTCGGCATAACATCGTGGGCCGAAGGGCCTATTCTGTGCTGTATTGTTCTATGTTCTATGTTCTATGTTTATATGTGTCTGCGTAATTTTTTTAAAAATAGGTTGATGTCGTCATAATATTTGCGTTAATATCAACACATCTCATTCATAAAAAATATTCTCTAGCTTTAGTCTCCTTCACAAGATTATATATCTATCCAGCTGATACACTTTTACTGAAAATCGTGGTTCAATAAGATTTTTCATCGAAGACCTAAACAGATAACTCCAATAAGAAACGCCTTCATTTCAGGAAATGAAAATCTTCGAAAGGAGTTATATCTTTCTTTTATTAATTTAGAGGATCAAAACTGCACGCAGTGTATGAGATGTAGTCTCAGCAATGAACGTACAGATGCAATAAAACATTCCTGATTAAAACCAATATCCGTTTCCACAAACAACATCAATCCACTTACCTTCCAAATCACTTGCTGCATCTGCACAGACTTCATATGATTCATGTACCAGGTATATGAAAAAACATCTGCATCACAGAGTTCTGTGATCTCTCTCCACTGAAATTGTTTCCTGCTCTTCTAACCTCCCTACCACAATAGACAACTCACATTATATTATTTCTGATTTGGAGATGCTGGTGTTGGACTGGGTTGTACAAAGTTAAAAATCACACAAAACCAGGTTATAGTCCAATAGATTTAATTGGAAGCACATTAGCTTTCGGAGGACGCTCTTTCATCAGGTGATAGTGGAGGGCTCTATCGTAACACAGGATTTATAGCAAACATTTACAGTGTGATTTAACTGAAATTATACATTGAAAAAATGATTGTCTGTTAAGCCTTTCATCTTTTCGAGTACAATGATAGTTTCACTTCTTTCATGTATAAATCACAAAACCTCTTTTTAAAGTTGCATTCCCGGGTTAGCTGTTAACGATGGTGATAGCTAGACAAGATGTTGAAGGTGTTAGCTCCCCGTGTCCTCTGTCGATGCCATGATGTTTATATTGATTCTAATCTAAAAAGTGAGATAACAGAGTTTTACATAAATTCATGCAGTTTTTGAGCTCAGAGTTCTACATGCAGTTTCTGAGCAAATTACAATGTAACTCTGCAAGTACAAATTCACCCCACAAAATATATGTGTGCATGTGGGACTTTGTCTGTCTGTGTGTGTCTGTCTGTCTGGGGTGGTGGTTGTGAGTGTGAGAAAGTGTGTGTGTGTGTAGTGAGTGCAGAGTGTCTTAAGTCTGTGAGGGGGCGCATGTGTGAGTGTGGGAGTGTGTGTGTCTATAAGGGTGCGTGTGGGTGTCTGTGTGCGCGTCTGTGTGTACCTGTGTGCGTGTGTATGTGAGTGTGTGTGTGTAGCAATATCTCTGTGTGTGCGTGCGTGTCGTGCAATGGTGATCACCTGTAATGTGACATGAACATGTGTGCGCGTCTGTGTGTACCTGTGTGCGTGTGTATGTGAGTGTGTGTGTGTGTAGGAATATCTCTGTGTGTGGGTGCGTGTCGTGCAATGGTGATCACCTGTAATGTGACATGAACACAAGGTCCCGGTTGAGGCCCTCGCTATGGGTACTGAACTTAGTTATCAGCCTCTGCTCGACACTTTTTCTCTGCTGCCTGTCCCAAAGTCCACCTTGGAGGATGGTCACCCCAAGGTATTAGGCTGAATATCCTGTACCACTGAAGTGTTCCCCAACTGGGAGGGAACCCTCCTGTCTGTTGTTTGTTGTGCGGTGCCCATTCATCCATTGTCATAGCCTTTGCTCGGCTTCACAGCTCAGTTTCACCATTGTTAACAGCTAACTCGGGAATGCAATTTTTAAAAAACGTTTTGTGATTTACACATGAAAGAAGTGAAACTATCACTGTATTCTAACAGATGAAAGGCTTAACAGACAATCAATTTTTCAATGTATAATTTCAGTTAAATCACACTGTAAATCTTTGCTATAAATTATGTGTTACGATCGAGCCCTCCACTATCACCTGATGAAGGAGCGTCGCTCCGAAAGCTAGTGTGCTTCCAATTAAATCTGTTGGACTATAACCTGGTTTTGTGTGATTTTTAACTTTATATTATTTCTGTTGAAGGTTTGCTCACTAACCTTCCCTGTGAACATCGCAATGCAGATTCACTACCTCCATTTGAAGATATATTGAATGTTCATCTTTGTGTACAAAGTAATTCATTTTTGATTCACTCAGTCCCATCAACCAGATTTATGATATAGATTATTGATCATTGATGACCCCACGGTGATCTCTGAGGCAAAACTAGTTACAATTTTGTAAAAAAAAAATTATCTTTACTGTCTATTTCCTGTTAGCGACAGCATCCCCTTTCCTGTGCAGCAGTTCAGGCAATTTAAATGGCCTCCTCCTGGGCTGTATAATGTACTCAACGAGCTGAATTACTTCCTTCTATATTCCTGTGTAACTCCTTCAAGGGCCAGAACGGTCTCCCCCTGTCTCATTGTAACGATGCAGTCTGGCTGAATGGGATGGACCTCTACCCTCTAATCGCATTGAGTTGTGGATTGAGGGAACAATACATGGGGTAGGGGCAGCAGTTAGCCATTCGGCGGCTCCATTCAGAATGCTCATAGCTCATCCGCTTATGTCTGACCATCTGTCTCCTGTTTGTTCCCAATAAACATTGAGTGTCCTGTTCAGCAAAGCTCAGTCGAGCTCAGCCTTGAATATCTTCAATAACCGAGTCTTCACTGCTCCCTGAGGATGAGAACATCACAGATAGCGCAACACTGAAGGGAAAGGGACATTCTTATTTCATTGTGGGACCCATTATTTTAAAATCTGTGTTGACCTCACATCAAATCACTGCCCCTTTTTAGATATAAGGATAAAGTAACTAGGAATAGACATAAACCATTCCGTCCTCCAACTCTGTCCCACAATCCCATTCAGCCTTGTCAATCAAATATGTATCAAACCCACCCTGTGCTGCTGTCTCAGGAAGAGAATACTTGATAGCATAACACCACACGAACATAATTCAACAGAGCAGAATTAGGCCATTCGGCCCATCGAGTCTGATATGTCATTCTATAATTTCTTATGTGTTCCTCAACATCATTCTCCTACCTCCTCCCTAGAATCCTTGATCTCCTTATAAATCAAAAACGTATGCATTTGTGTCTTAATGACTCTTCGAGTCTGATATGTCATTCTATAATTTCTTATGTGTTCCTCAACATCATTCTCCTACCTCCTCCCTAGAATCCTTGATCTCCTTATAAATCAAAAACGTATGCATTTGTGTCTTAATGACTCTTGCGTCGATGTCTCTGTGTGTAAGTATGTGTGTGTCTGTCCATGTGCTTGTTACCTGTGTATTTGTGTGACTATGTCTGTCTGTCTGTGTATCACACTTTCTATCTGTGTTTCTATTTGTATTTGTGCCTTTTTTATGTCACTGTATATGTCTTTGTGTGCTTTTATGTGTGTGTGTATGTCTATCCCCTTGCATGCATCGTGATATTTAGTGTATTGGTGTGCTTACCAAAACCTCTGTGTAATTTAATGCCTGCAACTCTGTACAGTGGGGAATCTGTTCTTTTTCAAGTGAGAGAGATGAGATTCGAACTGCCATCGATTTTAAATTGAGAATTGCTCTTTACTGAACATTGCTGCTTACTTGGTTGGTGGGATGTGGATGTTTCAGAATCTCCACACATGGCGTCCTTGTCCTCTCTGTTTTTTCTAGGATCCTCCACACATGTCGAGGTAGAGGGTGATGGAACGGATATCGGGAAGTCTAATACCCGGCTTGGCCCTTTATGTCCTATTTCAGGCTGTTTCTCCTGCAATAGGAGCAGAGGAGGGACGGAGAGAGGGTGGGAGTGGGTGTCCCTGCTGTTAATGCTGTGAGAGGGGAAGGGGGAAGGGTGAGATGTCCGGAGGGAGTCTGACCACAGTTTTGTATCCATGCAGTGGTATTAGCGGGGCTATTGCATCAGGGACAGAAAATGTGGGGGAGGGAAGGTGGTGAATTCAACAGTGAGTGCGGTTGTGCTTGAGCCTTATTGAAGTTAGAGTGTGAGCCTTGTTCGGGGGCAGGTGTTATAACAGATATACAGTGAGTGTGAGGGAGCAGAAGAATACGGAGACACTTATCCTGACAGAACGGGAAGGATATTGATCCTTGTCCAGTATTGCTGACCAGTTCTTCAGATCATCTCCGCATCGAGGCGAGTGTCCCTGTATGTTTTGTCCAAGTCTATCGCTAACAACACCAGAGGCCCTGTCCCTCAGATTCCACAGAACCAGTTTGGGTGGATCTCACAAATAGCAAGGAGAAGCAAACATTGGTGTTTTATATATCGAGACCAAAACTGTGGCGCAAATATTTTGCGTCATATGCTCTGGAAATTGAATATGCAAGTATATGCAATAGGAAGCAATGGCCTCGTGGTATTATCACTCGGTTCTTAACCAAGAGACCCAGGCAATGTTCTGAGTATCCAAGTCTGAATTCTGTCATGGTAGATAGTGGAATTTGAAATTAAATAAGTATCTGGAATCAAGGGTTTATGATGAACAGGAATTCATTGTTGGAAATACTCATCTGGTTCACTGATTTCCTTTAGGGAAGGATACTGATGTCCTTACCAGGTCTGACCTGCATGTGACTCCAGACCCAAGGCAGCACTGCTGACTCTTAACTGCTCTCTGGCATGGACAATAAATGCTGGTTATCCAGCGACGCTCTGACCCTGTTAATGAATAACAAATAATCGTGGGTGCTGCAGTAATAATAGATAGCATCAAGTTGCATCGAAACTGCGTTAATTAAATGACAGCTAGTGTTGTGACAAATAAATTTCAGAAGTGTGTATCAGGTAGGTTGAAGAGTATGTTGTTTAACCAACTATTGAGCAGGTTATTTCGGATTTCGTGTTGTGTGGTCAGAAAGACGAATTACTGAACTTGCTCTGAAGCAGCTTTTGATGAATTGTGACATTAATATGTTGCATTTTACATACCGTTCTTTACTTAGAGAGTAGTAATGATATGGAATGCTTTGCGTGCAACGGTAGGAGATTTGCCAAGTTTAAGTGCATTTAAGTCGTCATTGCACAAGCATATGGACGTACATGGAATAGTGTAGGTGGGATGGGCTTCAGATTAGTATGACAGGGCGGCGCAACACCGAGAGCCGTAGGGCCTGTACTGCGCTGTAATGTTCAATTTCTATGCCTGCATGCAATATAGAAATTTTGAACATTATAGTCAAACATCGTAGAAGCCTGGAGGCTAGAGGGTCAAGTTACCACAAGTGAATTGGAAAAATACAATACAACAATCAGTGAGAGATAAGCAATGGTTGTTCGAGTCATAGACTCCTTCAGCACGGAGATATTTCCTTCGGCCCAAAGTAGTCCATTCCGAAAAAAATGTCCATTCACACTAACACAATTTCCCTGCTATTGCCCGGTATCCTTCTAATCTTTTCCTATCCATGTATTTGTCCAAATGCCTTTCAAATGTTGATAATGTACCCGCCTCAACCATTTCCAATGGCAGCTCATTCTATATGCATACCACCCTCTGTGTAAAAAAAAGTTGTTCCTCAGATTCCCTTTCATTATTTTTCCTCTGATCTTAAACTGATGCCCTCTCGTCCGGGATTGCCGAACCCTGGGGAAAAAGACTGAATGCATTCACTCTACCCATGCCTCCCATGATCTTATACACTTTCATCAGATCCCCCATCAGTCTCATACGCTCGAAAGTAAAATGTCCTACCTTGCCGAACCTCTCTTAAAATCCAGAAATACCAAGTTCTTAGCAACATCCTTGTAAATTTCCTTTGCACTCTTTCCAATTTAATAACATCCTTCCCTTAGCAAAGTGAACAAAACGGAACATAATGCTACAAGTATGGCATCACCAGCATGCAGTATAACTGCAACATAACTCCACAACTTCGATATTCAATGCATTGACTGATGAAGGTCAGTGTGCCAAAAGCCTTCTTCATTGTCCTGTCTATCTGTGAATCAACTTTCAGAGAAGCGTGCACCTGAAGTCCAGGGTCCGTCTGTTCCACTACAACCCTTATGTCCCAACCATTTCACTATGAAAATCCGACCTTGAATAGACTTTACAAAATGCAGAAACTCACATTTATCCACATTCAACTCAATTTGCCATTTCTTGGCCCATTTCCCCAGGTGATCAAAGTCCTGCTGCAATGCCTGACAACCTTCCTTACTGTCCACGATACAGCATTATTTATTGTCAGCTACAATCTTAATAATAATACGTTGTACATTCTAAACTAAATCATTATACATGAAACAAACAGTAATGTCGCAGCACCGAACACTGAGACACTCCACTAGTGACAGGCCTCCAACAAGCATCCTTCCACTATTTCTCTCTGTTTCCTACCATCAAGACAATGTTGCATCTAATTTGCCCTGTTCATACTCAATTCCAAGTAAACTAACATTCCAGAGCAGCGTACCATGTGAATCCTTATTGAAGGCCTCACTAAAATCAGTTGTACTACGTATATCACCCTGCCCTCGTCAACGTTGCTGGTCACTTTTCATCAAAGAACTAATAAATTTGTCAACCATGATCCCGCATACACAAAGATGACTGCTCCTAATCACACCCTGCCTTTCCAAATGTATGTTTATCTTATCTCTCTGAATCTTCTCAAGTACCTTACCAACTACAGATGTCCAGTTTACTGGTCTATAAGTTCCAAGAATTTTCTTTGTAGCCCTTCTTGAATAAGAACACAGCATTCCCTGTCCTCCAGTCATCTGGGACCTCTCCCATATCCAGTGATATGTAAAAATATCGGCCACGCCCGCACAATCTCTTCCCTGTCCTCTTGCAAGGTTCTTGGATATATCTGGTTTATGGAATACTGCAAAGTCTGAAACAAAAGTCTATTCCTTTAAGGTAAAATCACCCAAGAGTGAAAAACTGACTTAATGATGGTTAACATAACAAATCAAAAATTATATTAATCATTAGAAGTGACTTCAGAAGAAATCCAGACATTGTGGAAACCTAAGAAATATTAGAAATTTACAATCCAGAAAAGGAGGGCAGCAAAACCGATAAGGAAATCAAAAAGAGAACATACAAGCTAACAAACAGGAACACAAAGAATGCATAAATCTACGATCTATATTTCAAAGGAAACAATTTTAAAGCATGATCAAATGTGGAAATGTTTAATCGGGAGAGGACTGCTTATTGTAGAGAACAGAGAAATGGCCGAGAAAATGACCAATTACTTTGCATCTGTCTTCATGGAGGAAGACCCGGAAAATCACCCAGAAATACCAAGTGATCGTATAGGGCTTGTGGAACTAAAGACATAAAGTCAATTCACATCAGCATCAAGTTAGTACTAGGACATGTAGCTGGATGGAGCATTGCTAAGTCTAACGAAAAAGATGTAATTCATCTCAAAATGTCTAAAATTAATCAGCAATAGAAGTATTAATTGCACTGTCGATGACTGTGTTTTATTTTCCTGTACATTCAAAAGAGGATGCAAAGCCATTGTAGCCGCTTTAAGGTAATAAACGTGATCCAAGCATGGTAGATAGATGAATGGAATGGCATCTAGAAAGGGAAAAAGTGATAGCGTAAAGAAATCCAGACCAATTAACTTGACATCTGAAGATAAACTTTTGGAATTTATAAGACAGGATCTGATATTGAATATATAGAAATTAACAGCAACATTGGAGAGAATCAGTAGGCATTTTTGAAAGGAAATCATACTTGATAACTTCGGAATTTTTTGTAGGGCGTTTGGAATAATATATTAAAGTAGAAAGTTAAAGTTGGGTTCACCTTAAATTAAAGGGATCAGAATATCGATGCAACGAAAAGTTGAAGTAGTTTCATAGTGTATTGGTGAGACTGTACCTGAAGTATTGCGTCCAGGGTTGGTGAGGCTGCACCTGGAGTATTGTGTACAGGGTTGGTGAGACTGTCCCTGAAGTATTGTGTACAGGGTTGGTGAGACTGTACCTGGTGTATTGTGTACAGGGTTGGTGAGACAGTACCTGGAGTATTGTGCACAGGGTTGGTGAGACTGTCCCTGAAGTATTGTGTACAGGGTTGGTGAGACTGTCCCTGAACCATTGTGTACAGGGTTGGTGAGACTGTACCTGGACTATTGTGTACAGAGTTGGTGAGACTGTCCCTGGAGCATTGTGGACAGGGTTGGTGAGACTGTAACTGGACTATTGTGTACAGGGTTGGTGAGACTGTACCTGGAGTATTGTGTGTAGTTTTGGTGAGAAAGTCCCTGGACTATTGTGTGCAGGGTTCGTGAGACTATACCTGGAGTATTGTGTACAGGATTGGTGAGACTGTCGCTGGACCATTGTGTACAGATTTGGTGAGACTGTACCTGTACTATTGTGTACAGGATTGGTGAGACTGTCCCTGGAGTATTGTGTATAGGGTTGGTGAGACTGTCCCTGGACTAATGTGTAGAGGGTTGGTGAGACCGTACCTGGAATATTGTGTACAAGGTTGATGAGACTGTCCCTGGACTATTGTGGACAGGGTTGGTGGGACTGTACCTGGAGTATTGTGTGCAGTTTTGGTGAGAACGTCCCTGGACTATTGTGTACAGTGTTGGTGAGACTGTACCTGGAGTATTGTGTACACGGTTGGTGAGACTGTACTGGACCATCGTGTACAGGGTTGGTGAGACTGTACCTGGTCTATTGTGTACAGAGGTTGTGAGACTGTACCTGGAGTATTGTGTACACGGTTGGTGAGGCTCTACCTGGAGTATTGCGTACAGGGTTGGTGAGACTGTACCTGGACGATTGTGTACAGGGTTGGTGAGACTGTACCTGGACTATTGTGTACAGGGTTGGTGAGACTTTACCTGGAGTATTGTGTACAAGGTTGGTGAGACTGTACCTGGACTATTGTGTACAGGGTTGGTGAGAATGTTCCTGGACTATTGTGTACAGAGTCGGTGAGACTGTACCTGGACCATTGTGTACAGAGTTGTTGAGACTCTCCCTGGAGTATGGTGTACAGGGTTGGTGAGACTGTATCTGGACCATTGTGTACAGAGTAGGTGAGACTGTCCCTGGACCATTATGTACAGGGT
>NC_057717.1:43390111-43393066 GCF_004010195.1 Chiloscyllium plagiosum | reverse complement strand
GTTGGTGAGACTGTACTGGACCATTGTTTACAGGGTTGGTGAGACTGTACCCGGACTATTGTGTACAGGGTTGGTGAGACTGTACCCGGAGTATTGCATACAGGGTTGGTGAGACTGTACCTGCACCATTGTGTACAGGGTTTGAGAGACTGTCCCTGGACTATTGTGTACATTTTTGGTGAGAGTGTACCTGGAGTATTGTGTACAGGGTTGGTGAGACTGTACCTGGACTATTGTGTGCAGGATTGGTGAGACTGTACCTGGACCATTGTGTACAGAGTTGGTGAGACTGTACCTGGACCATTGTGTACAGAGTAGGTGAGACTGTACCTGGACTATTGTGTACAGAGTTGGTGAGACTGGCCATGGAATGTTGTGTACAGTTTTGGCGACCTAATCTGAGAAAGAATGTACTGACCACCGAGGAAGTGCAATGGACATTCTCCAGATTGGTCCCGTAGATGGCGAGATTGTCTGATGCAGAAACTCGGACTGTTCCAAAGAATGAGACGTGATCGCAGTGAAATTTAGAAAATTCACAAAACATATGACAAGGTGGAAATAAACAGGATGTTTCTCAGGCTGTCTACTCTACATTTATGGCAAATAATGGCAGGATAAGGGACAGGCCATTTAAGCCTTCAATAAGGAGGAAATTCTTCACTCGGAGAGGACTGACTAATAAAGGGTCATGGAAATCTGCTGGCAGTGCAAGTTTAGAGTGAATCCCCAGGTATTCCGCAAATGTGTCAAGTGGAACAAAATAACCAGGGAATAGGTAGGAGTCATTAGTGACTTTCCAAGTTGCATCCAAGTCAATTTTAGTGGTAGGAGACAGAGGGTGGTGGTAGAGGCCTGTTGGTGTGATTGGAGGCTGATGTCTCATGTTGCACCATCGGGATCAATGTTGTGTCCCTTATTATTTGTGATTCGGAGGTGCCAGTGTTAGACTGGGGTGGACAAAGTTAAAAATCGCACAACACCAGGTTTATTCGAAGGCACGAGATTTCAAAGCGCACAACCACCTGATGAAGAAGCAGCGCTTCGAAAGCTAGTTCCTCCAAATAAACCTGTTGGATTATAACCTGGTTTTGTGTGATCTATAATCTTATTCTTTGTGATATTCCTAATTGGTGTATCTGCAAATATGGACGAGGGGTGGGGAGAGTGTGATAACTAAGTTTGTGTTTGATACAACGATTCACTAGGTGTTTGGCAGTGAGGAGGAAGATCTTATGTTACAGGAAGATGGAATGGTCAGATGGACAGATCAATAGCAGATGGAATGCAACCCGGATAAATATAAGGTGATGCACTTTGGAAGAAGGAACCAGACAGAGGAGGACTCGATGAATGGCAGCACACTGGAAAAATTCGTAGGCGGCTTCTCCACACATCCATGAATGTGAATAAACAGGTTAATAAACAAGTTTAGAAACCACAGGGGAGCGTAAGCACAGCCTTTATTCATCGAGGCACAGATTATAAAAGCTATGCGGAACTCTGGTGAGGACAAGATGGAATACTGTGCGTAGTTCTGAGAATCACATTATAGGAAGAATGTGATTGCTCTGGAGGGGGTGCAGAGGAGATTCACCTGGATGTTCCCTGGGATAGAGCATATCAGCTATGGAGAGAGGCTGGATAAGCTCGAATTGTTCACATTGGAGCAGAGAGGCTGAGTGGTCGTGATTCAGAAGGAAAAGGCTATGAGGAACATGGACACAGTGGATAGACAGCAGCTGTTACTTTCGTCAGGGGGAAAATAACAAGGGGAGCACACTCTTAAAGTGAAGGGTTTGGGATTTAGAGAGGACTTGAGGATCGTTTTGCACCCAGAGGTTTTGGGTTCTGGAATGTACTAACGGAGAGGGAGTTGTCACGGGTATCCTCACAGCTGTTACAAAGTACTTGGACGACCTCTTGAAGTGTCATAACATTCCCAGCTATGCGGCTCGTGTAGAAAATTGAGATTAATGTAGACCGTTATGTATTTCTGACGGTGCAGAGTCTATGCTTCAACCTTGCATGGTTGTGCAAGGTCAATCATTGAGAAGCTTAAGTCAGGAATTGATGGGTTTCAGAACACTCTATATGCACAAGGGTAGTACGAGTCAACTTGTAATAGCTTCAAAAAGTGCGTCAATGGCAAAATTAAGGGGAAAAAAGGTGCAGATTCTTCACAGTCTGAAACCAGAGAATGGAGAATGGAGAATAGGGAAATGGTAGAAGTATGCAGCAAATATTTCAGTTGAGAAGAAAACAAAACAAAAAAAAATCTTCCCAGCAATACTAGGAAAGTTTAATCTTGTGAGAGAGAAAAAGGGAATAGAATAAAATTAGCAAATAAATGTTATGGAGAAAGTATTTTAACTGAGAGTAATGGACTGAGACAAAGGCAACAGAGATTTATCAAATGGGGATCATATTTGAGAAACTGACTTTCAGCAAAACTATGGAGAAGCAATCAAGCAATATAATTGGATTTTCAAGAAGATTTTTGATAAAGTCTCAAGCCTATTATGCAAATTTGAATCGTATAGGACTGGGGCTAACAGAAGGGTATGGTTTTCGAATGGGAGAGCTAACAGGAAACAGTGAGTAGGAATAAATCACTTTTTTTCTCGGGCGGAGTACTCGGGGATATACCAGGGTTCAGTGCTTGGGCCCTAGCTATTTCAAATACACACCAAACTTTTGTTAGAGGGATTCAAATGCAATATTCCCAAGCCTGCTGATGACATTAACTGATGTTGGATTATGAGTGTGTGAGGAGGATGTAAAAAAGCTCCAAGGTGACTGAGGTAAATGGAGTGTCTGTACAAATACGGGGCAATGTGGGCAATGAAGAGCAATGTGGGTAGATGTGACGCTGTGGTCTTTGGTGGGAAAAAGAGAACGGTAGCCTACCATTTGAAAAGGTTGAAGAATGTTATTCTATAAAGGGACTTATGC
>NC_057717.1:43382914-43388463 GCF_004010195.1 Chiloscyllium plagiosum | reverse complement strand
GTTCCCTGATTGGGGCTGTTAAGCTGGTCCAATCAGGGAGCCCTATCTGACAGATTTGTATAGGAGTGTCAGCAGTTCTATTCACTCTGAGAGCTGGCTCTGAGGGAGCTGGGTCAGTCAAGCACTAAGCACATGTAAATTAAGGTGAGCTTGGTGTTGGGATACCATCCTCTGTAAAGATATTTCAATCTCAATTTTAAAAATAAATCAGTGACCTCATCATTTTCACAGAGTGGTTGCTTAGCTCCCTAGCCCTTGTGTGAAGAAGTACTTCTTAATTTCACTCTTTAACTGACCTAGCTCAAATGTTAGAATTATGCCCTTTGCTCTGGATTTCAGCAGAGGTAACAGTTTCTCTGCATCTATCATATTGATTTCCTTAATTGTTTACTGACCTTATATGGACCAAGAAACAACATTCTAACTTCAAGAAAATATAAAACAAGTTCATGTAACATGTCCTCACGTCCTTTTAATTTGAATGCTGGTACCATTCTGGTGAATTTGTCCTTAAGGCCAATATGTCTTACTTGGAAACAAAGTTATATGACCACTCTAAGATGACCATGTTTATATTACCACAGTCAGGTAAGAATGAACCTTCTGATGAAAGGTAAAGAATGCAAAACCAGAAAGGACCTTTATTTGACAGCTGTAAAAAAGGAACTGACTCCAAAATGTTTCTTTTGCTCTGAAAATATCCATAATAAAGACTGATGAAGCAGGGAATTGTTTTCAATGGTGACCACTGCTCAGCTCACATCTGGGGAACACGTCAATGGTTCTGCAACCATTTATTAGAGCAGCAGTTACCTTAAACCTCACTGTAAATTCTTATTATTGAACAGCTAATGTTTCTTTTCCAAACTAAAATGAATTACTCAGCGTGCTTCACCTGACAAGGCTTCCTTTAAATCTTTGTAATATTTTGTGCCACGTTTCAGCCACACATTATTATTTCAAGGCTGGTAGGAAATGCTGTCCATCTGTGCAATATTCCCCCAGGACGCCAGTTTGAACTTCTGAATCCTTTTGTACGACACAGGCCTGGTGTATTCATAACTGTGAGCCCATGTGGCCACACAGTATGGGAAAGCAAACACTCGGTCCTGTCCAACGGAGGGTCACTCCTATCTGGCACTATTGGAAGAGCTGTGTAAAGAAAGAAGCATAAAATCAGGGAAGTCTGAGGTGTGATGAATTACTTGAGCTGCTACTGACCCCCATTAATCAAAGGACATGTAACAATATTGCAACAGCATTAGGATGAGGTATGCTGACCCTGGGTCTGTGATTAGATCAGAAAAACAACCATTGTTACCAGCGCACAATCATAAAAGGGAGTTTGCTTTCTCCAAATTACACAGGCAATGAGGCCCCAGTAACAACTGATAGTATAGTTGATGTAAGCTAAAAGGTGAGCAAATAACAATAATTATGCATCCAAAAACAAACAGACATTCGTCCATCCCACATCATAGGAAATCTTAGCGGACCTGTGGTATTCCAGTATCAGGTACATCTTTTGCAGAGGAAGATTAGAGAATGCCAGCAAAATTAATCTCCCCCGTTGTTAATGTTCCAATGTCGATAGATTTTCTGTATTACGAGGAAACAATGATGTCAGCATTAAACATTCCAATAGGTGCTGCATTTGGCAGCCTTTGAACATATGCTGTGCCATCCAATAAATTTCAACAAGTCAACTGTTTCTGTAAAAGAGTTCCAGTGTTTCAGGTTTTAAGATAGCTCACCATTGTGACTGTCATTATGACTGCATAATAATTGCACTACACAAGTAGTAGCTAAGTTATCCGGAAAACAAAAATAAATAATAGGTATCATTGTTTAGTTCATTCTGATATTCTATTGGTTTCTCTTCTTTTAAATCCTCTTATTTTAACAGCATTCACCTCTTTAAAGCCTTTGGTACAGACAACATTCAAAGCTAAACTAATGCCTTCATTGTTCTCTGAGCAAGATAGCAGAAAAAGCCTGTTGTCAGATATATAGCATCCTTTGTACCTCTAGTCTCTAACTCATTTATGCCTCATCCTTTATTGACCCTTTCTATGTCATTATTTTTTCTATGGTCAATCCTCACTACTGAATGTTCCTCTCACGTTTCTCTTAAATTACAAATATCCAATCTGATATGCTTTTCATTCCACCTGCACCTACTCATTACTGAAAACAAGACTGTCTCCCACACATACTCACTTCTTAGGATTTCAAAACTAGAATTCTTCAGCTGGGTCAGTCTCTCTGTCCTCTTGTAACCCACAGTCTTTAAAGTTTAAGTAATGGTATTACTAATTCCTGATTTATCTCATCCTCCTCTTACACTTTTGAACCTTGCCAATCTTAAAATGTGGTTTACCTCGAAGTAGCTGTTATAGATGTTATAGATGTTGCCTGGTATAGATGTTTTACCAGGATGTTGCCTGGTATGGTAGGAAGATCGTATGAGGAAAGGCTGAGGCACTTGGGGTTGTTTTCATTGGAGAAAAGAAGGTTTAGGGGTGACTTGATAGAGGTGTACAAGATGATTAGGGGTTTAGATAGGGTTGACCGTGAGAACCTTCTTCCACGTATAGAGTCAGCTATTACGAGGGGGCATAGCTTTAAATTAAGGGGTGGTAGGTATAGGACAGATGTTAGGGGTAGGTTCTTTACTCAGCGGGTCGTGAGTTCATAGAATGCCCTGCCAGTAGCAGTGGTGGACTCTCCCTCTTTATGGGCATTTAAACGTGCATTGGATAGGCATATGGAGGATAGTGGGCTAGTGTAGGTTAGGTGGGCTTGGATTGGCGCCACATCGACGGCCAAAGGGCCTGTACTGCGCTGTATTCTTCTATGTTCTAAGTTATAATACTTCCATTTTCAAATTTTCATTGTGCTGAGAGTCTACTCCCGGGTCATGCTTTCAATCTGACATATTGTACAAAAGCATTTAACTGATTTTATTTCAATTGTTTGATTCCTTGAGTAAAACCATCTTCTGTGTTTAAAGTGAATGTTTTTCCCTCTGTTTCTCTTTCTGACCATGATTTAGAGCTCTGTAGTGTCAGTGACACCAGCCTCATGTAGTTTCAGAGCCAATGAATTCTCTGGATTCGCAATAAGCTTCACCACATTGTATGTTTTCTCTTGTGGTTTGGTGCTGTCCCTGACCTGCCTTTCGCTCATGGCTGCCTTGTCCTCCCATGAGTATGTTTCATCTTCTTTGGGATGAATTTCTGATATCCTCCGAATCATCCCCAGAAACTCCTGCTATTACTGCTCGGCCCCGCTTCCAATTAACTCTGGCCAGCTCCTCCCGCATGTCTTTGTAGTTACATTGCTTAATTATAACCATATTACATCAAGATCAGAGCAAGACATATAAACTGAAAGAAGGAGTTTTGAGAGGTGTGATACGAAGAATAATTGGTGGATTTCTTAACTAGATACAAAGAGAGAACGACACAGAGAATATAGATGTGGAGATGTGAAAATTGAGAAAACTAGATTATCAAAAGAAGAAGA
This sequence comes from Chiloscyllium plagiosum, assembly GCF_004010195.1. Classification (NCBI taxonomy): domain Eukaryota; kingdom Metazoa; phylum Chordata; class Chondrichthyes; order Orectolobiformes; family Hemiscylliidae; genus Chiloscyllium; species Chiloscyllium plagiosum. The sequence goes on along the minus strand of NC_057717.1, from coordinate 43,384,935 downwards.
TGTATATCCCTCAATGTTTTGACAATTCCTGTGTGCTGAGGTCCTTTGTACAGTGCATGTCTAACAGAGTAATATGCTCAAATGCTGGGTCTGATACCAGAATTTATATCTTCAAAAATATGACAGACACTGGCTTTGGAAAGAACCCAGCAGGACCAATATATTGAATTCCTGGTAGAAAGGGGATTAACTGAAATAAGTTGGGACACCAGAAGCAAGAATTTATAACACACATCCTGATAAGAACAAGAGATAAGAGCAGGGAATCCCAGAAAAGGGGGGACTTTGAGAGAAGGGGAACATATCACTTCAGATGAGGACCAAATAATGTGTTAATGCTTTATAAATATTATACATCATTTGCATCATGTTTTGTTAACTGTGTCTCCGTGGTTCATTCAGAATGTGTTGGACACATATGGACAGTCTTACTTATCTGAACACACACTGATTAAACAGTGTATATAAAATAATTTTCCTACATTTCAAACTGTCCTGTTGTCATGCTAGCAGGATACATGAACACCAACTGGCCACTGAAAGACATGAACCACTCCATTAGTTTCTATACATAAGACAAAGAAGGACACCACTTTGGGACTATACACACATTCTAGGAAAGGCGAAACAAAGACACGCACGAAAGTTCTGAAAGGCATGGCATTCTAACCAGAAGTATATTAATAAACACATCATTTTAGATCCTATCTACCTTCCCTTGAAAAAAAGAACTGGAAATGACATCACCCAACTTAAGAAACCAAGGCCTATAAATAGAGTGGCAGGACATGCCACCAGCACTTCACCGTAGACTCTCACTGAAGACGTTACCTATTCATGATGATGAAACATCGGAAAACAAACATTCAAGCTCAGCGAGCTAACTTACAGACTTATAAATTGCTATTTTTCTTTTAATTTGGAACTTCTCGGTTACTCATGTTTTAACACAGTTCGAGGCGAGGTGAGTTTTACTGGGTGTGTGGTTTTAATTAACAGAGGGGTTCCACGTGGACATCATAACAGTTTGAGAGCTTGTCGTATGGGATTTGAATAGATTTGGGATAAAAAAAAAGTCCCAGCAGATTCCATTACTTGGCAGTTAGTGAACTAGATCTTCAAATAAAACAAGTGAGAAAATTCGCTTAATTTTGTTTACTTGGTTGGTTAAATTATTAGTAATGACTTTTAACATTACTAAAGAGGTTCTGGGGTTTGAAGATGATTCCCAAATTTACCAAGAAAGTTTAGAAAAACAGAGAAAGGGCATACTTTTAGAATTAACAACTAGATTAGAATTGGGTTGAAACAGGGACAAAAGGAAAGTTGAAATTGTAATGGAGTTGGTCAAGCACGTTGATGTATCAGAGAAACAGGCAACTGCAGTCGAGTTTGAAAAACTTAAATTGCAAATGTGGCAACTGGACTTAGAAGATTTAAAAAAGACAGAAAGAGAGACAGAAGACAGAGAAAGAGAAAGAGGGGAATAAGAAAGGGAGAGAGAATTTGAAATTCAGAAGTTGAAAATTAGATAAGAAAGTTAAATTAGCAGAATGAAGATGAAGGGAGAACGTAGTGATGTATACAACTATGCTAATATATTGTCATATTTCAGTGAGAAAAATGTCAAAACCGTTTTTATTTCATTTGAAAAATTGCCTCAGTAGATGGTGTATCCAGTGAACTTGCGGGTAATGCTAGCTCAGACTAAGTTGGTGGGTACAGCTAGTGAGGTATATGCAGCGCTGTCAGATGAGGGGGCAAGAGATTATGCAGATGTCACGCACGCTGTTTTGAGTGCTTATTAAATGTACTAGAAGCATATCGACATAGGCTCAGAAATATAGAGACAGAACCAGGTCAGATTTATATTGAGTTTGAAATAATTCAACACAGTCATTTTGATAGATTGTTGTGAGCCTTAAAAATGGATAAGACCTGTAAGGCTCAAAGGGAGATTATTCTGCTGGAGAAGTTTAAATACTCACTTCCAGAGATGGTAAGAATTCACTTGAATGAAC
>NC_057717.1:43372470-43382723 GCF_004010195.1 Chiloscyllium plagiosum | reverse complement strand
GGGGGGGGGGGGGGTGAAGGACAAGAAATTATAATTTTGTGAGGAATGAGGTCTGCTCAGTCTCCAGTAGTTGAGAAGTGAGGCGCCCCAAATTCACAACAGATCAGGCAGCATTTGAAGAGCAGGACAATCGACATATCAGGTATAAACCCATTGTCAGGAATGTGGCGGGGGGATGGAGGGTTGAAGGTTAAACAGCAGGGTAGGAGCTGCGCTGGCGGGAGGGTCACTGGGAAGGCGATGGGAAGCTGTAGGTGGGAGTGAGAGTGATATGTCGAAGGGAAGGGTTGAGTGGGTAGGTGGGAAGGAAGATAGACAATTATGGCAGTGCAAGAGGGCGGTACTGAATTCAATGGTTGGATCTAGGATAAGGTTATGGGAGGAGAGATTTGGAATTTGGTGAAGTCGATGTTGAGGCTGTATAGCTTGAAGGTTCTAGCTGTCCTACCACCTATCCACTTCACCCTCCTCTCTGATCTATCACCATCACCCCTCACCTGCATCTACCTATCGCCTTCCAAGCTACCTCCTCCAGCTCCACCCCCACACTCCCATTTATCTCTCAGCCCTGTTCCCCCTCCCTTACCTCCCACTTTCCTGATGAAGGATTTGTGCCTGAAATGTCAACTCTCCTGTTCCTCAGGTGCTGCCTGACTTGCTGTGCTTTTCCAGCCCCAGTGTTCAACTCTGATCTCCAGCATCTGCAGTCCTCACTTTCTCTCAGTTTCTAATAGGAAGAGATGGAAGTATTTTCACTCTTTCTGGCATGTCAATCAAGAGCGTGATAATTTGTGGAACAGGACACAAATTAAGCATTCCCTTGTGTAACATCAGATTGGAATGCCAAATTAATATTGGGGAAATAACAGTGAGAGTAAGTGACAGAGTGTCAATTCCAGGAATACGGTTTGTTCTTGGGAACGACTTAGCAAGATTCAAGGTGGGAGAGGCACCCCTTGTGTTGGAGGAGTCAAAGGAAGACTAGTGAACTAGGGAGCTGAAAGGAAAATACCCAGGATATTTGCAGACTGTGTAGTAACAAGATCCCACCGTCATATGTTACAGCAGGAAGGAAAGAACGAACGAAAAACCCAAAGGAGTTGATGTGCAATTAACTGACACCCTGTTTGATGTCACGGTGTAGGAAACAAAACCTGAACAGGCAGAGCGTCAGGCAGAGGTTTTTAGTCCTGAAAGGCTAATGGACTTACAACAGCTGTATATAAACACGCATACATATACATGCACACACACAGAAAAGAAATCAGAATATGTTATCGAACGTTATTAATTTAAAGATAGAATCCAAAAATTAAAATGGAGATCACGACAGGTTAGTGCAGAAGGGAAATGGGCCGAAGTGCACCAGATTATGTTACTGGTCGCAGACAGTGTTACGGGCAGCACATGAACTAACTGCAGACGGTCACCCAGGTGTACGGAAGGCTCAGGCTAAGGTACAGAAGCATTTCTAGTGGCCTGGAATGCACAAGGACGTGGTTAGTTTTTGTTTTACATGTCATACATGCCAAATGGTAGTTAAGTCACAGGCAGTAATAAAACCAGTACCTTTGTTGGCAATTCTTGCATTCGAAGAAACTTTCCCATGGGTTATGATTATTTGTATCACTCTCCTTTTCAAAATAAAAGTGGAAACCATTATTTGCTGACCATCATGGATGTGTCTATCAGATTTCTGAATGCAATTCCATTTCAGCGTGTTAAGGCGAAACAGGAGGGGGAGGGGTTGGTAGCTTTCTTTACTCGCTGTGGACTACGCAGACAGATTCAGTCAGACTAAGGGTTTCATTTTACTGCTCAGCTGTTTACAGAAGTCATGGATAGTTTAGACATACAGCACTTCAAATCAGGCGCGTCACATCCTGAATCCCAGGGAGCATTGAAAAGTTAGCATCAGACACTGAAGACCTTGTTAACAGTGTAATGTCAGGATTACTGAATGATTGGGATAAAGGTGTCCTATTAAATTGTTTGCCATTAGAGATGTCCCACATAAATCTACTCAGTTTACTTCCTTTGAGTTAATATTCGTACATGAATTAAGAGGTCCTTTGAAGTTAGCTAAATATAAATTGACAGGACTGAAATCGGAGATCTCACAGTTGGATTATGTACGAGAGGTGAGGGAGAGATTAGATGGAGTAGGTGAGTTAGCTAAGCAGCACCTTAAGAGGGCACAGCATAGAATGAAGCATGTTGCAGATTAAAACTCTGAAACTTTGACGATTTCCCATGGGGATGACGTATTAGTATTGCCACCAGTGGTAGGAAATCGCTTCAAAGCCAGGTTTAGTGGCCCCTTTCAAATTTAAACAAAATGTAGAGTCAGTTAAACTGTCTGGTAAAGATACCGGATTTGACAAAAACGTTATGAAGTGTGTCACGTGAATGAATAATGCTCCAGCCACATTTAAGACTCAGGAACAGAGTTGTTGCCAGATGAACAAATTGTGTAGTTTATTTGGATGATGTAGTGATTTTTAGCAAGTGATTGAAAGCTCACATGTTACACTTGGCAGAGCATGTTGAACGATTACAAGAAGCAAACTTGGTAATAAACTTAAAGAAAACAGAATTCGCGAAGGCAGAGGTGGCATTCTTGGGACATTACATTGGACATTGAAGGTTAACCCCATGAAACACAAAGGCTTAGTCATAGAGTCATAGAGATGTACAGCATGGAAACAGACCCTTCGGTCCAACCCGTCCATGCCGACCAGATATCCCAACCCAATCTAGTCCTCCTGCCTGCAGCTGGCCAATATCCCTCCAAACCCTTCCTATTCATATATCCATCCAAATGCTCTTTAAATGCTGCAATTGTACCAGCCTCCAACACATCCTCTGGCAGCTCATTCCATACACGTACCTCCCTCTGCGTGAAAATTTTGCCCCTTAGGTCTCTTCTATATCTTTCCCCTCTCACCCTAAACCTATGCCCTCTAGTTCTGGACTCCCCGACCCCAGCGAAAAGACATTGCCTATTTATCATGTGCATGCCCCTGATAATTTTGTAAACCTCTATATGGTCACCCCTCAGCCTCCGATGCTCCAGGGAAAACATGCCCCAGCCTGTTCAGCCTCTCCCTGTAGTTCAGATCCTCCAACCCTGGCAACATCCTTGTAAATATTTTCTGAACCATTTCAAGATTCACAACATATTTCCGACAGTAGGGAGACCTGAATTGCACGCAATATTCCAACAGTGGCCTAACCAATGTCCTGTACAGCCGCAGCATGACCTCCCAACTCCTGTGCTCAACACTCTGACCAAAAAGGGAAGGCCTTCTTCACTATCCTATCTACCTGCGATTCCACTTTCAAGGAGCTATGAACCTGCACTCCAAGGTATCTTTGTTCAGCAACACTCCCTAGGACCTTACCATTAAGTGCATAAGTTCTGCTAGGATTTGCTTTCCCAAAATTCAGCACCTCGCATTTATCTGAATTAAACTCCATCTGCCATTTGTCAGCCCATTGGCCCATCTGATCAAGATCCTGTTGTAATCTGAGGTAACCCTCTTCACTGTCCACTAAACCTCCAATTTTGGTGTCATCTGCATACTTACAAACTGTACGTCTGATGCTCGCATCCAAATCATTTATGTAAATGACAAAACGTAGAGGGCCCAGCACTGATCCTTGTGGCATTCTATTGGTCACTGGCCTCCAGTCTGAAAAACAACCTCCGCCACCACCATCTGTCTTCTAGCTTGAGGAATTTCCACGACCGTCCTCGAAGAAAGAGGTGCTTCGATTTTTGGAACTGAGTGGATTCTATGAGAAGTTTGTTGCGAACTTCAGCAGCGTATTGGCACCTCTAATGGATTTCCTAAGGAAGAACACAGGATTGTGGTGGACAGAACAATGTCCCGCCTCAGGCGACTAACTGTGTGGAGTTTGCACGTTCTCCCCGTGTCTGCGTGGGTTTCCTCCGGGTGCTCCGGTTTCCTCCCACAGTCCAAAGATGTGCAGGTTAGGTGAATTGGCCGTGCTAAATTGCCCGTAGTGTTAGGTAAGGGGTAAATGTAGGGGTATGGGTGGGTTGCGCTTCGGCGGGTTGGTGTGGACCTGTTGGGCCGAACGGCCTGTTTCCACACTGTAATGTAATGTAATGTAAATGCCAGGAGGCACTTGAGAATTTTAAAGCAGGACTAATCACTGCATCAGGTTTAGGTACACCAAATATTTTGAAACCCTTTGAAAAATGTGTTTGATGCTTGGGATATAGGGGTCGGAGATGTATTGATACAGAAAGATAATGATAGAATTGAATGGTCAATTGGCTACTTGTCGAAGAAACTCAATATCCACCAGAAAAGAAAAATACAAAATCTCCATTATTGAAAAAGAATGATTAAGTTTCGTACTGGCCTGACAATGTTTTAATATTTATATGAAAAACGAATTGTTGGAGATGGTTGTGGACAACGACAAACCTCTAGCACTTTTTGGGATATTTAAAGACCAGAATATGAGACTATTTCATTGGAGTCTTATGTTATCGACTTTAAACTTACAAAATGTACATGCTTTTGATCCTAAAATGTGATTGCAGATTGTTATTGCGGATTTAAAGGAAAACGTTTAGATAAGATTTGACTTATCACAGTGTTATATAGGTGTGAAGAATTAATATGACTAGTATAACTGAGATTAATACTTTTGTATTTCATAATAATGGGATTAAGAATTAGAGGTAAAGGAAGGATGCCATCTCTCCATTCTGATGGTTCATTTTCTTTTCTGAAGGGGGGAGGTGTTATGAAGCCGAAAGCTTGTCTGGTCACTTTAAGACACAACGGGTTTTGCTGAATAGAAAGTACAGCCGCAGTTGCTAGCTAAAGGTCAGGCTGTTTCATATGTCACCATTAGCTTGAAAATGGATACCTGGGTCTTGGTTGCTGTTTTGACAACAATTCAAATCCAATCAAAGATTTAAATGACGCTCAGGTTACCAGCAACCAACGGAATTTGAATATTATTGTTTGGACACCTGGAAAGCAATCAATCTATGAGAAATATTGTATCATGGGGAGTATATAAACCCGGCAGTTTGAACACTAGAGTGGGAGAGCCAATGTCATCCAACAGCAGGAGTGCTAACTGACCATCTCAAACACTCTCTATCAAAAATACATGTTCATGTCAAACCTACTTGCATTCAGAAAAAAAACATGACCCAGGGAGATCAGCAGCTGGAAGAGTGAACATAGCGGGGAAGATGGATATGGTGTTTTCTTGAGATTGTAATGTTTAATATGTGGGTTGTTGGAACAGCATATGTTTACAGAGTTGGAGTCAGATAGTAAGTACTTACGAAAAGAGGAGCTTGTATTCGTGGATAGTTGTTGTTTAGTGTTCACTATTAAAACTAAGAAAATAACTTGTTAAATTTTGTTCAAATAGTGGAACGTAGGAGATCTGTGTCGCTCATATTTTAACAGATCATGAGGTGAATCGAATTTTTCTGGGTGTTTGGTTTTAATCAACAGAGGGGTTCGACTCCACCTTGTAAATGTCCATCCACGCTAAGCCCATTTCCCTGCAGTTGGCCCAAATCCTTCCGGTCCTTTCCTATCCTCATATTTATCCAAATGCTTTTGAAATGTTTTTAATGTACCCTCTTCAACCACATCTGCTGGCAGCTCATCCATGTACCATCCCTCTGTGTAAAGAAGTGGCTCCTCGGGTTCTCTTTTATTCCTTCCCCTCTAACCTTAAACTGATCCCATCTAATCCTCAATACTATAAGTCTTGGAAAAAGTCTCAGAGCATTAACCCTATCAATACGCCTCGTGACCTTGTACAGCTCTATAAGGTCCCCCCTCAGTCTCCTACACTCTAAAGAAAAGGCCCTAGCTTGTCCAACCTCTCCCTATAACTTAGACCAATGGGTCCTGGCAACGTCCTTGTAAATTTCTTCTGCACGCTTTCAAATTTCATAACATCCGCCCTAAAACAACGTGACAAAAACTGAACACAATGCAGCAAGTGCGCCCTTACCAAAGTCCTGTGTAACTGCAACATAGATTCCCAACTTCTATCCTCCGTGTCCTGCCTGATGAAGGCCAGTGTGCCAAACACTTTCTTCACTGCCCTGCCTACCTGTGATTCCACTCTCAGAGAACAGTGTACCTGAATGCTAAGATCTCTCTGCCCACTGCACCCCTTAAGGCCCTCTCATTCATCATGAAACTCCTACTTGATTTGAGTTTCCACAATGCATGACCACACACTTCTATAGTAAATTCCATTTGCTATTTCTCGACCCACTTGCCCACCTGATTAATGTCCTGTTGCAATTTCTGATAAACTTCCTCACTGATCAAGATACCACTTATTTTAGTGTCATCTGCAAACTTACTAATTATACCTTGTACGTTCTGAACCAAATCATAGATACCAAACAGCAATGGACCAAGCCTCCAGTCTGACAAGCACCCCTACACGAAACGCTCTGCTTCCTACCATCAAGCCAACAGTGTATCCAATTGGCCAGTTCCGCCAGCATTCCACATGATGGAACCTTCCAGAGCAGCCTGCCGTGTGAAACATTATCACATTGCCTTACTGAAATCCATAGAGACGACGTCTACTGCTCGGCCCTCATCAACCTTCTTGGTCTCTTCGTCAAAGAACTCTAACAAATTTAGGAAGCATGATCTCCTACTCACAAGTCTATGCTGACTGCTCCGAATCAAACCCTGTGTAAGTAATGGGTGCAGTCAATGGTGTGCTGTCCTTCATTGTAAGATGATTCGAGTACATAAGTAAAGCCATCTTCCTGCTCTTATAGAGCCTTGCGAAGAGATGAGTTGGGGCACTCTCTACAGAGTTGATCTCCTTTGTAAGGAATGATCTCCTTACCACAGACACGGATGATGGTAACATGAGGATAGTGTAAAGAAGCTGAGTGTTTAATCTGTAGAGCTGTGAAAGATGAAGAAATTGTGACGCTGAAACACGAGGAGTGGCAGCGATCACTTATTTCCAAAAGAGACATTGACAGGGTGAGAAATTCCATGCTTTACCGAGGATTGATTGGTTTCATTTATTGCCACGTGGACCTCATTGCAGGGAAATACTTTATTTATGAGCAGTGGAGACAGGTCATAGGAAGCATGGTCAGGCAGATCATAGGGTGGAAATAGACTTGGACAGAGTAAGGCATACAGGATACACTGAACAGGACATGAACTAGACAAGATAAACATGAACAAGATCAGCATTATGTGAACATAGAGAGTCCATTCATCATACTAATATGGCTTTCCTAATACTTTATATGCCTTAATTAATTCTACCCACGTTATTCTGCAATCAGTGTGTGAACCCGTACTGAACGTCATGTTGTACACAATCCTCAGCAGCAGCCACAATATCTTCCATCTGAAACAGGGAGCCATTTCCACCTGTTTCCGCCCAATATAGAGAAAACCAGGCTGTCGTCTTGGAGATGAAAGATGACTTCTTGAGAATTCACACAAGATATATGGCTTCCCTCCTCACCACTGGAAAACCACGTTAATGTCCCACGTGTGTATCATGAGCGACGGAGCCACGAGGAACAACGTGGAGCAGTCTGCCTGTGCAGCCTCTGCTCCAATTGTTCATCACATTAGAGCATCAATTCGGAAACAGTGAGGACTGCCGATGCTGGAGATCAGAGTAGACAGTCGTTTGCTGGAAAAGCACCGCAGGTCAGGCAGCATTCGAGAAGCAGAAGAATCAACATTTCGGGCATAAACATTAATCAGGAATCAATATCACTTACCTCAGTCTGTCCCTGTGTAAGTGTGTTGAGGGGAAATGGCCTCCTACTGTTCCCGTGCAAGTGACTCAAGAGGCTGAATGGCCTCATCCTGTTGCTGTGTAAGTGACTGAAGGAACTGTCTGGCTTCTTCCTCGTCCGATTGGACAGGGCCAAGGGCCTAATTGGGTTACAACTGATTCCTGTTTGACAGCTCGATGTACTGACAAGTGTTATGATGCTGCAGCTTTAAGACATTATTTTGTTCTGGCTTATTTTAAGAAAGAGATTGAATGATCATTGCCAAGATGGCTAGTTAAGACCACTTGAGTAACAGCGAAGGAGGTCTTAGGTTTATTTAAATGCAGCCTGAATGGGTGTGACCAGCTCTCACAGATTAGGATCTCTGGGTTTTAGTTTCTCAGCAACATCAGAAACTATTGGGTTCTCCACAGACTTGGAAGCTTCAGTGACTATCTCCTGGCTACTACTCTGTCTGAATTTTCTCTTGATGCTGTTTTTAATTCCTAAATTGGAGAAGTGATTGTGACAATCTTTGTCTGAATATTTCTTTTTGCCAGGGGCTGTGTTTATGGGAACAGTTCATTAGTAATAGTTCCTAGTTCTATTATTCTGTTAACTTGTCCAATAAAAATACACTATCCTAGATTCCTTTCTTTGGTTTCATTTAATCTTTCGTGTTTAAATAAATGGTGTTTTGATTCACACCGAGTAGATTGACTAGTCACATTGCATCTGGAACAGACACATTACATTTCCTTTAAAAGCAGAACACATTAGAATCTACGCTACCGCCTTCAAATATTTTCGAGGCGATCTGGTGTGGCCCATCACACTAGACACATTCTCTTCCTGAGTAATAGGCTGGAGGCACTGAATGGGCTGTCCCTGTTCTTTTCCAGTAGTGTCAATGGGCTGAATGGCTTCCTCATGTTCCTGTGAAACCAGCGTGAGGTGCCGAATGAACTCTTTTTTTATATTAGTTTACTTCAGCCCAACAAGTCCACACTGACCCACCGAAGCGCAAAACACGACGGACAATTTAGCATGGCCAATTCACCTAAACTGTGCATTCTTTTTAACTGTGGGAAGAAGCAGGAGCACCTGGTGCCAGGGTGAAAGACATCGCCGACAGAGTGCAGGAAATCCTCAAGGACGAACAAACTGGATGTTTAAAAAGGAAATTGAAGGGAAAGTTAGAACAAGAGAAGTCAAGAAAGACACCTGAATCAATGAGGCAGAAAACTCGGTAAGGGATCATGCTGTAAGGTTGATTGAAATAGGAGTTGATGGGAAGGGTGAGAGCTGTAACAAATTAAAAAAACTATACATGAATGCACGAAGCGTTAGACATAAGATGGAAGAGCTTGAGGCTCTTTTGGAAATTGGCAGATACGATATTGTCGGGATAACTGAGACGTGGCTTCAAATGGACAGGGCTGAAAATGTGTTGTTGGAAAAGCACAGTAGATCAGGCTGCATCCAAGGAACAGGAGAATTGACGTTTCTGAGGAAGGGCTTATGCCCGAAAGAAGAAGGGCTTATGTTCGAAACGTCGATTCTCTTGTTCCCTGGATGCTGCCTGACCTGCTGTGCTTTTCCAGCAACACATTTTCAGCTCTGATCTCCAGCATCTGCAGTCCTCACTTTCTCCTTGAAGTGCACAGGGCCTGGGAAATGAATATTCAAGGCTACACGTGCTATCGTAAAGACAGACTGACGGGCAGAGGGGTTGGGGTGGCCTTGTTGGTAAGGGAGGATATTCAGTCCCTTGCGCGGGGGGACCTAGAGTCAGCAGATGTAGAGTCAGTGTGGATAGAGCAGCGAAATACATGTCTTCCTTCAAGCCAATTGTGACACGCTTCCTCTGTTACCCACGTGTCCGAAACTTACTAATCTGCCCACCAATCGGAATGTTATGAGGTCCAAAGAGACAATGTCTACCAAACTGCCTTCATCAATCTTCTTTGCCACCTCTTTATAAAACGCAAACAAATTAACGAGATATGATTTCCCATACAGAAAGCCACATTGGCTACCCCGATCAGCCCTTGCCTTCCCAATTGTATGTAAATTCTGTCCTTCATAATCCCCTCCAACTGAACCATCACTGACATAAGGCTCATTTGTCTATAGTTCCCTGGCTTTTTGGATCACTGCTTCCTTCTCTGGTCCCACTCCTCCACTGCTCAGAACAAATGTTAAATGTAACCAGGTCGGTGATATGGCCGATGACATCGTTCTCAGACTGGGTCAGGGTCAGTTTTAGGAACAGGTCAGGCCAGTTTCTTTAATCTGCTAAAACAACACGTTTATGATCCAGAGCAATGTTACTTAAACTATGATGGAAATATGAATGGCAAACTATTAACTTATTGCAAATATATAATACATAATGGGGGGGGGGGGGGGGCGGCACGGTGGCACAGTGGTTAGCACTGCTGCCTCACACCGCCAG
>NC_057717.1:43369686-43371129 GCF_004010195.1 Chiloscyllium plagiosum | reverse complement strand
CGGTGGGACAGGATATACCCAGGGATGGTGATGGGGCTTCATGAAACATGACCCATCAGGCCTGATCCCGAGAGTATGACCGTGTCAAACTGTTTCCTGATTGGGAGTGTGATGTTGGAAAAGCACAGCAGGTCAGGCAGCATCCGAGTGTAGGGCACCCAACGTTTCGAACAGAAGTCCGTTATCAAGAATGAGGCTTGTGGGCCGGGGCGCTGAGAGATAAATGGGAGGGGGCTGGGGTTGGGGCTAGGGGGAAGGGAGCTTGGAATGTGATCGGTAGATAGAGGTGGGGGGGGGGTGATGGGGGTGAAGGTGATGGGCAGGTCAAGGAGTCCCCCGGGACATTCTGTCCCCAACATTCTATAACTGAAACTCTCTGGAACGTTCTGTCCCCAACATTCTATTACTGCCATTCCCCGGAACGTTCTGTCCGCGACATTCTATAACTGACATTCCCCGGAACGTTCTGTCCCCAACATTCTATAACTGCCATTCTCCGGAACGTTCTGTCCCTGACATTCTATAACTGCCATTCCCCGGAAAGTTCTGTCCGCGACATTCTATAACTGACATTCCCCGGAACGTTCTGTCCCCGACATTCTATAACTGACATTCCCTGGAACGTTCTGTCCCTGACATTCTATAACTGACATTCCCCAGAACGTTCTGTCCCCGACATTCTATAACTGACATTCCCCGGAACGTTCTGTCCTTGACATTGATTGTGAACTGCCGGTCGTCAGTGAATTGAACAAACGATAAGATCCCGAGGGAAGAGATCCCGTTCCAGGGAGAAGGAGACACTGTTCCGAAGGCCCCTCAGGCAGTTAAAGAGGTGATTACGTTTTCCCTGAGTTTACATTTCTCCACGACACAGGATCAACCACAATTTAGACCAAAATACAGAAATTCCCAAACTCCGGTTGTCTTCAGGAAATTGGGAACGAATCCTTTAGGACAGCAACGTTTCCACCCTCCGTATTAGGAACTGGAAAGGAGTGACCTGTGTCTGCTCTCGAGTGATCGAGTGTGTGGCAATGTTCTAGAAACCATCTGTCCTTATGGAGTGTCTCTGTGTTTGGGGAGGGAGGGTTTCTTGTGGTTTATATCACATTTTTGTCAGAAATTCAGACATTCCCAGTTGTTATTCCAGCTCCAATTGTTTTAAAAAATCCCTGAATACAGGGACACATTTGAAAATCTCACTGGGATCAAACGGGTCCCTTTGCCTCCAGGCTGATGGATAATGGGTTTGTTTTCCTTCCTCACAGTTAACGTAGTGACCATCTACGTCCTGCTTTATAAAGATTGTGGATTGTCTCCATGTGTCAGACGTTACCTGGGGGCCATGGCAGCGGCGGATCTCCTGGTCATTATCCTCGACCTGATCCTGAGACACATTCCCATTGTTTATTGGGAACACTTATTTCCTGTACTCCGTCC
>NC_057717.1:43363474-43369186 GCF_004010195.1 Chiloscyllium plagiosum | reverse complement strand
GGCTGCTGTTGGGGATTGTGAGCAACCTGACGTTCAGTACGGGTTCACACGCCGTCTGCACAATAACGTGGGGAGAGTTAATTAAGGCATATAAACTATTAGGAAAGTCACGTTAGACTGATGAATAGACTCTCTATGGTCAAATAATGCTGATCTTGTTCATGTTGATCTTGTCTAGTGCATGTCCTGTGCAGTGCAACCTGCATGCCTTACTCTGTCCAAGTCTACTTCTACCCTATGATCTACCTGTCCATTCTTACTATGATCTGCCTCCACTGCTCTTAAAGAAAGCGTTGCCCTGTACCGAAGTACACGTGGCAATAAATCAAACCAATCAATCCTGGGTTAAGTATGGAATTTCTCACTCTATCAACATCTCTTTTGAAAATAAGTGATCGCTTCATTCCTCGTGTTACAGCGTCACCATTTCCTCATCTGTCACAGCTCTACAGATTAAAAACTCAGCTCCTTTACTCTATCCTCATGTTACCATCACCCGTGTCTGTGGTAAGGAGATCAGTCCTTACAAAGGAGATCAAATCTGTAGAGAGTGCCCCAAATGGTCTCTCAGTAAGGCTCTACAACAGCAGGAAGATGGCTTTTCTTATGTACACGAATCATCTTACAATGAAGGACAGCATACCATTGACTGCACCCATTACTTACACAGGGTTTGATTCAGACCGGTCAGCATAGACTTGTGAGTGGGTGATCATCCTCCCAAATTTGTTAGAGTTTTTTGTTGAATTGACCAAGAAGGTTGATGAGGGCCGAGTGGTAGACATAGTCTCTACGGATTTCAGTATGGTCTTTGATAAGGTTCCACCCGGCAGGCTGCACTGGAAGCTTCCATCACGTGGAAATCTGGCGGAACTGGCCAACTGGATACACATTTGGCTTGATGGTAGGAAGCAAAGAAGGTCAGTGGAAGGATGAAGGTCAGACTGGAGGATCGGTCCATTGCTGTTTGGTATCTATGGTTTGGTTGAGAATGTACAAGTTATGCTTAGTAAGTTTGCAGATGATAATAAAATAAGTGGTATCGTGATCAGTGAGGAAGTTTAACGGAAATTGCAGCAGGACCTTAATCAGGACCGGAAGTGGGCCGAGAACTGGCAAATGGAATTTATTATTGTTGTGTGAGGTCTTGCATTTTGGAAACTCAAATCAAGCTAAGAGTTTCATGGTGGATGGGAGGGTCTTTAGAGTTGTAGTGGGCAGAAAGACCCTGGCGTTCAGGTGCACGGTTCTCTGAGAGTGGAGTCACAGGTAGACAGTGTAGTGAAGAAGGCTTTTGGCACACTGGCCTTCATCAATCAGGGCATGGAGTATAGATGTTGGGAATTTATATTGCAATCACACAGGACTTTGGTAAGGCTGCACTTGGAGTATTGTGTTCTGTTTTTGTCACATTGTTTTAGGGAGGATTTTATGAAATTAGAAAGAGCGCAGAAGAAATTTACAAGGACGTTGCCAGGACCCAATGGTCTGAGTTATAGGGAGAGGTTGGACAAGCTAGGACCTTTTCTTTAGCGTGTTGGAGACTGAGGGTGGAGCTTATAGAGCTGTATAAGATCACGAGGGATATGGATAGGGTTAATGTTCTCAGTCTTTTTCCAAGGTTTAGAGAATCGAGGACTAAAGGGGATCAGTTTCAGGTTAGAGTGGAAGGAATAAAAGGGAACCGGAGGGGTCAATTCTTTACACAGAGGGATGGTACGTCGATGAGCAGCCAGAAGATGTGGTTGAAGGGGGTACATTAACAACATTTAAAAAGCATTTGGATAAATATGTGGGTGGGAAAGGACTAGAAGGATATGGGCCAACTGCAGAGAAATGTGTTTAAAATGGATTGACATTCACAAGGTGGAGTCGAACCCTTCTGTTAATTAAAACCAAGCACTCAGAAAAGCTCGTCTCACCTCATAATCTTTTAACATATGTGTGACACAACTCTCCTACATTCTGCTATTTAAACAAAAATTAACAAGTTAGTTTCATAACTTTAATAGTGAACACTAAACAACAATTATTCACAAATACAAGCTCCTCTTTTCTTAACTACTAACTATCTGACTCCAACTCTGTAAAAATATGCTGTTCCAACAGCCCACATATTAAACATTACAATCTTAAGACCACACAGCCTCTATCTTCCCCGCTAAGTTCACTCTTCCAGCTGCTGCTCTGCCTGGGTCATGCTTTCTTTTACTGCAAGTAGGTTTGACATGAACATGTATATTTGATTGAGAGTGTTTGAAATGGCCAGCTAGGTTTCCTGCTCTACATCATTTACTCTGCTGTTGGATGGCAGTGGCTCTCCCTCCAGTGTTCAAAATGCTGGCTTTATGTACTCCCCATGATGCAATAATTCTCATAATTTGATTGCTTTCCAGGTGTCCAAACAATAATATTCAAATTCCTTAGGCTTCTGGTTTCCTGAGCGTTGTTTAAACTCTTTGGTTGCATTTGAATTTCTGTCAAAACAGCAACCATAACTCAAGTATCCATTTCCCAGCTAATTGTGACATGTGGAACAACCTGACCTTTAGCTGGCATCTGTGGCTGTACTTTCTATTCAGCAAAATCCGTTCCATCTTAAACTGACCAGACAAGCTTTCGGCTTCATAACACCTCCCTCCTTCAGAAAAGAAAATGAACCATCAGAATGAAAAGATGGCATCATTCATTTTCCTCTAATTCTTAATCCCATTATTACGAAATACAAAAGTGTTAATCTCAGCTATACCATTCATATTAATTCTGCATACCTATATAACACTGGAATAAGTCAAATCTTATCTAAACGGTTTTCTTGAAATCTACGATAACACATCTGCTATCACATTTTAGGACCCACAGCATGTACATTTTGTAAGTTTAAAGCCGGTAACATAAGGCTCCAATGAAATAGCCTCATATCCTGGTCTTTAAACATTCCAAATAATGCGAGAGGTTTGTTGTTGTCCACAACCATCTCCGACAATTTGCTTGTCACATAAATATTAAAACATTGTCAGGCCAGTGTGAAACTTAATCATTCTTTTTCAATAATGGAGATGTTGTACTTTTTCTGGTGGATATTGAGTTTTTTCGACAAGTAGCCAATTGGCCATTCAATTCCATCATCATCTTTCTGTATCAATACATCTCCGACCACTATATCACTCTCATCAAATACAATTTTCAAATATTTTCAAAATATTTGGTGCAGTGATTAATCCTGCTTTAAAATTCTCAAATGCCACCTGGCATTGTTCTATCCACCACAATTCTGTGATCTTCTTTAATAAATCCATCAGTGGTGCCAATACGCTGCTGAAGTTTGGAACAAACTTCCGATAGAATCCATTCAATTGCAAAAATCGAAGCACCTCTTTCTTCGAGGATGGTCATGGAAATTCCTCAGAGTCCTTCGTCTTTGTGTTCCATGGGGTCAACCTTCCATGTCCAATGTAATGTCCCAAGAATGTCCCCTCTGCCTTCGTGAATTCTGTTTTCTTTAAGTTTATAACCAAATTTGCTTCTTGTAATCGTTCAACATGCACTGCCAACTGTAACATGTGAGCTTTCAATCACTTGCTAAAAGTCATACAGATAAACTGCCCATTTTGTTATTCTGTCCTCAACTCTGTTCCTGAGTCTAAAATGTGTCTGGAGCATTATTCATTCACATGACATTCTCTAACATTTTTTTTCATATCCAGTAACTTGATCAGATAGTTTAACTGACTCTCATTATTTTTTTTATTTGAAAGGGGCCAATAAACCTGGCTTTGAAGAGATTTCCTACCACTGCTGGCAATATTGATACGTCATCCCCTCGGGAAATCGTAAAAGATTCAGAGTTTTTATCTGCCACCTGCATCATTCTGTACTGTGCCCTCTTCAGGTGCTGTTTTGCTAACTCACCTACTCGGTCTAATCTCTCCCTCACCTCACATACATAATCCAAGCGTGAGATCGCCGACTTCAGTCTTGTCGCTTTCTATTTAATCAATTTCAAAGGACATCTCACTTCATGTTTGAATATTAACTCAAAGGAAGTAAACTGAGTAGATTTATTTGGGATATCTCCAATGGCACACAATTTTATGCGACACCTTTATCCCAATCATTCGGGTAATCCTGACAGTACGCTGTTAACATGGTCTTCAGCTTCTGATGCTAACTTTCCAAGCACTTGATTTGAAGTGCTGTCTGCCTAAGCTATCCATGTTTTACTTAAACCGCTGAGCGGTAAAATGAGACTCTTGGTCTGACTGAACCCCTCTGTGTAGCCCACAGAGAGTAAATAAAGCTACCAACTCCTCCACCTCACTTTTTGCCTTAACACTCCGTAATGGAATTGCCTCTGAAAATCTGGCAGACACATCCATTATGGCCAGCAAATAGTGGTTTCCACTTTTATTTTAAAAAGGGAGCTACACAATTAATCATAAGGCACGTGAAAGTTTCTTCGAATGCAGTAATTGCCAACAAAGGTGCTGATTTCATTATTGACTGTGACTAACCTACCACTTGGCAAGTATGACATATACAACAAAAGTTAACTACGTTCTTGTGCATTCCAGGCCACTAGAAATGCTTCTGTCCCTTCGCCTGAGTCTTCCATACACCTAGGTGACCACCTGCAGTTAGTTCATGTGCTACCCGTAACATTGTATGCTACTGCTAACACAATCTGGTGCAATTCGGCCCATTTCTCTTCTGCAATAACCTGTTGTGGTCTCCATTTTAACTTTCGGGTTCTATCTTTAAGTTAATAACTTCCGACAATATATGCTGTTTCATTTTCTCAATGATTGTGTGTGTGTATATATATATATATATATATATATATATATATGTGTGTGTGTGTGTTGTAAGTCCCCCTGGACTAAAGACCTCTGCCTGACCATCTGCCAGTTCAGGTTTTGTTTCCTGCATTGTTACTTGAAACAGGGTGTCACTTAACTGAGCATCAACTCCTTTGTCTTTTTCTTTCGTTTTCCTGAACTACTGTAACTCTTGACAGTGGAATTCTGTTACTACACAGTTTGAAAAATATCATGAGTATTTTTCTTTTAACTCCCCAGTTCCCTTGTCTTCCTTAGATTTCTCCACCACAAAGGGTGCCTCTCCCACCTTGGATCCTATTAAATCGTTCCCAAGAACAAACTGTATTCCTGGAACTGACACTCTCTCACTCTCTCTCACTGTTACTTCCCCAACCTTGATTTGGCACTCCAACCTGATGTGACACAAGGGAATGCTTAATTTCTGTCCCCATTCCACAGATTATCGCGCTCTTGAGTAATATTGTCAGAAAGTGTGAAAATGCTTCCATCTCTTACTATTAGAAGCTGAGAGAAAGTGAGGACTGCAGATGCTGGAGATCAGAGTTGAAAAGTGTGGGGCTGGAAAATAACAGCACGTCAGGCAGCATCCGAGGAGCAGGAGAATCGACATTTCAGGCACAAGTCCTTCATCAGGAAAGTGGGGCGTAAGGGAGGGGGAAGGGGTTGAGAAATAAATAGGAGAGTGGGGGTGGAGCTGGGTGGGAGGTAGATTGGAAGGCGATAGGTAGATGCAGGTGGGGTGTGATGGTGATAGGTTGGAGAGGAGAGCGAAGGGGATAGGTGGTAGGACAGCTGGAACCCTCAAACTATACAGCATCAACATCAAATTCACCAATTTCGAAATCTCCCCTCCCCCAACCTCATCCCAGAT
>NC_057717.1:43353582-43363101 GCF_004010195.1 Chiloscyllium plagiosum | reverse complement strand
CCCTTCGCCTGAGTCTCCCATACACTTAGGTGACCACCTGCAGTTAGTTCATGTGCTACCCGTAACATTGTATGCTACTGCTAACACAATCTGGTGCAATTCGGCCCATTTCTCTTCTGCAATAACCTGTTGTGGTCTCCATCTTAACTTTAGGGTTCTATCTTTAAGTTAATAACTTCCGACAATATATGCTGTTTCATTTTCTCAATGATTGTATGTGTGTATATATATGTGTGTATATATATGAGCTGTAAGTCCCCCAGGACTAAAGAGCTCTGCCTGACCCTCTGCCAGTTCAGGTTTTGTTTCCTGCATTGTTACATGAAACAGGGTGTCACTTAACTGAGCATCAACTCCTTTGTCTTTTTATTTCGTTTTGCTGAACTACTGTAACTCTTGACAGTGGGATTCTGTTACTACACAGTTTGGAAAATATCCTGAGTATTTTTCTTTTATCTCCCCAGTTCCCTTGTCTTCCTTTGATTTCGCCACCACAAAGGGTGTCTCTCCCACCTTGGATCCTATTAAATCGTTCCCAAGAAGATACTGTATTCCTGGAACTGACACTCTCTCACTCACTCTCACTGTTACTTCCCCAACCTTGATTTGGCACTCCAACCTGATGCGACACAAGGGAATGCTTCATTTCTGTCCCCATTCCACAGATTATCACGCTCTTGAGGAATATGTCAGAAAGAGTGAAAATGCTTCCATCTCTTACGATTAGAAGCTGAGAGAAAGTGAGGACTGCAGATGCTGGAGATCAGAGTTGAAAAGTGTGGGGCTGGAAAAGCAGAGCACGTCAAGCAGCATCCGAGGGGCAGGAGAATCGACATTTCAGGCACAAGTCCTTCATCAGGCAAGTGGGGCGGAAGGGTGGGGGAAGGGGTTGAGAAATAAATAGGAGAGTGGGGGTGGAGCTGGGTGGGAGGTTGATTGGAAGGCGATAGGTAGATGCAGGTGGGGTGGGATGGTGATAGGTTGGAGAGGAGAGCGAAGGGGATAGGTGGTGTAGGACAACTGGAACCCTCAAACTACACCGCATCAGCATCAAATTCACCAATTTCGAAATCTCCCCTCCCCCAACCTCATCCCAGATGCAACAGTTGAACTTAGCACTGCCCTCTTGCACAGTCTTAATTGTCCATCTTCCTTCCCACCTATTCACTCCACCCTCCCCTCCGACATATCACTATCACTCCCACCTACATCTTCCTATCATCCTCCTAGTGACCCTCCTCCCAGCCCAACTCCTACCCTCCTATTTATCTTTCAGCCCCGCCATATTCCTGATGATGGGTTTATGCCTGATATGTCGATTGTCCTGCCCTTCAGATTGCTGCTTGATCTGTTATGCTTTCCCAGTGCCCCACTTCTCAACTTTTAGAGACTGATCAGATTCCGTATCTCATAAAATTATAACTTCTTGCCCTTCTCTCCCTGTTCTTTCTGAGTAAACTTCATCAACAGAGGCAAATTCTTTGTCGAGATCAGGCGCTGACTCCACAACCAGCCCCTGCTTCGGCTGTACACTGTCCTGCAGCTCCTCGGCTTCACTTTGGGTCTCCTTTACCAGTTTCACTAATGCCACTGGCTCTGAAACTACATAAGGCTGGCACTACAGAACTCTGATCAGAGAGAGAAACAGAGGGAAAGACATTCATTGTAAACACAGAAGATGGTACTACTCAAGGAAAAACGATTCAGATGAATTAAACAATTGAATTAAAATCAGTTAATTGGTTTTGCAGAATGTGTCAGGTTGGAAGCATGACCCGGGGAGAGACCCTCAGCAGAATGTGAGTATGAAAATGGAAGTATTGTCACATTAGAAACCAGAGTAGGTCACTGAGTACATGACTGATGTGTGAATGGGTCTCGATTTGAACTAAGGGACAGAGAGCAGAATTGCATTACAGATATTGCAGCTCAAAACTGCGTATTTATGTAGTGCTATAGACCACTGCAGCAGGAGAAGCAGAACAGCATTCAATCACAACCTGCAACATTTTGCCTAGGATAATCTCCTCAGTCTGCCATGATCATCAACACGATCTATGGCTGAGTGACGAGTGTGGGTGAACATGTCAGGGCCAAAACCACGTGAACCTAAACCTGATCCTAATGCATTAAAGTTACCACACTTGACCAACAGATGTGATCGAAGCTCCGCACTTTTGCCGCATTCAGTTGTAAATGGTGTTGGACGATTAAACAAATGACTAGAGGGAAGGGATGCACAAATATCCCCATCCTAAATAATCGAACAGTCCTGTACATCTGTGTAAAAGACCAGGATGTGGTATCTGCACAACCGTCAGCCTGAAATGTGGAGTTGATGATCCACCTCACTCTCGCCATGATGCCAACAGAATCAGTTTTGCCAGTCTTCAACCAATTCGATTTCCTGCTCGTGACATGAAGAAGCAGCTGAACACAGTAGATCCGACAAAGGCAATGGGCCCTGACCCCATTCCTGCAACAGGACTGAAGACTTGTGCTGCACAACAAGCCGTGTCCCTGGGGAAGCTGTTTCATTCCAGCTCCAACTCTGACATCTCCCTGGTAATGTGGAAAATTACTATGCCACTGGCTCTGAAACTACATAAGGCTGGCACTACAGAACTCTGATCAGAGAGAGAAACAGAGGGAAAGACATTCATTGTAAACACAGAAGATGGTACTACTCAAGGAAAAACGATTCAGATGAATTAAACAATTGAATTAAAATCAGTTAATTGGTTTTGCAGAATGTGTCAGGTTGGAAGCATGACCCGGGGAGAGACCCTCAGCAGAATGAGAGTATGAAAATGGAAGTATTGTCACATTAGAAACCAGAGTACGTCACTGAGTACATGACTGATGTGTGAATGGGTCTCGATTTGAACTAAGGGACAGAGAGCAGAATTGCATTGCAGATATTGCAGCTCAAAACTGCGTATTTATGTAGTGCTATAGACCACTGCAGCAGGAGAAGCAGAACAGCATTCAATCACAACCTGCAACATTTTGCCTAGGATAATCTCCTCAGTCTGCCATGATCATCAACACGATCTATGGCTGAGTGACGAGTGTGGGTGAACATGTCAGGGTCAGAACCACGTGAACCTAAACCTGATCCTAATGCATTAAAGTTACCACACTTGACCAAAAGATGTGATCGAAGCTCCGCACTTTTGCCGCATTCAGTTGTAAATGGTGTTGGACGATTAAACAAATGACTAGAGGGAAGGGATGCACAAATATCCCCATCCTAAATAATCGACAGTCCTGTACATCTGTGTAAAAGAACAGGATGTGGTATCTGCACAATCGTCAGCCTGAAATGTGGAGTTGATGATCCACCTCACTCTCGCCATGATGCCAACAGAATCAGTTTTGCCAGTCTTCAACCAATTCGATTTACTGCTCGTGACATGAAGAAGCAGCTGAACACAGTAGATACGACAAAGGCAATGGGCCCTGACCCCATTCCTGCAACAGGACTGAAGACTTGTGCTGCACAACAAGCCGTGTCCCTGGGGAAGCTGTTTCATTCCAGCTCCAACTCTGACATCTCCCTGGTAATGTGGAAAATTACTCAGATATGTCCAGTCCCCAAAGAAGAGAATAATTACAATCTGACTTATTACCAACCCGTCAGTCCCATCACGACAGACAAATTGGTGGGAGATATTTTTGTCGGAGCTGTCATGCAGCACAGAAATAACCTACTCAGTGTGGTTTCCAATAGGTCCCCATGTGGAGATGGCGCTGTTGGGGAAATGTCACTGGATTACTAATCCAGACCAGGCTAATACTCTGGAAATTAAAAACAACTGACAAAATATTAAGATGCAAAATCTGGTGTCAGTTATATTGACCTTGAAGTCAATGTCGATTGTACACACCAATTTATTTCCCCAATGTACTTTCAGGAAGTGAATCTCCCGTGCTTTCCTTGCCTCGCCTCAACGTGACTGCAGACACACAGACATGTGATAAACTTTTCAATGGTCTCTGAATCGACCAAGCAAGACACTCTATTGTATTAAACTGCTCCGAGGTCTTAAAGGATAAACCCGGACAGAAATCTCGGCCCCAGCCTCAGTAACGGAAAAGGAACAGGACACACAGTCCTGTCGTCAGTGCACAGACCTCCTTCCTAACATCTGAGAGCTTGTGACAGCATTTACAGAGTTTTCCCACAGACTGCACAGAAACATCAGGAATGAAGTAGGCCATACAACACATTGAGCCTTTCATATTGTCGTTCATGTTCAAACATCTCCGCAATGCACTTATCCCACACAATGAATATATCAATTAATGTGATTAACCTTGGGAAGCTATAAAATAGGAAGTGCAGTAGTACCTTTGGTCCAACGAGTTTGCTACCCAATTCAATATAATATTGGTTGGCCATTTATTTCCACGCCGTTCTCCTGCTCTCCCACCATCCCTTTACTGTCTCTAAATCAGTATTAATATTCAATGTATTGGCTTCCTAATTCCAGCGCAATCCCCAGGTTCACCAGTTTCTGAGTGCAGACATTTATTGTCATCTCAATGCAGAATGGCCTGTCTGTACATAAGACTGTGTTTTAGACACCACAGCCTGGGGAATTGTCATCCCTGCTTCCAATCTGTCTTACCCTGTCAGAGTTTTATATATCTCACTGAGATCTCCACCCATTTTCCTCAACCCAATGGAATACAGGCCCAGTCGCCCGAAACACTGCTCCCACAACAAGCCTGTCATCATAGAAATCGGTCTGGTCATCTTTCGCTGCTCTCCCTCAATGTCAGGTTTGTACTTTGTTAGGTACAGAGACCAAAACTGCACACGATATTGCACAATGTTCGAGATGGGGTCTCTAAGGCCCAGGTGCAGTAAGACACCCTTACCACTGGATTCACATCCCCCTGAAATGAAGGTCAGCACACCATTGATCTTCCTCAGTGTTTTATTTCCTTCAATATTGCTTTCAGTGACTGGTGTACAGGGAGATCCAGATACTTTGCAGTGTTACAGCTCCCCACTTGGTGAGTCTATGTACACTGGTCAGCGTGCCAATGCATTCCCAGTATTCACTTCAGGGTGCAGAACTCACTGCGCTGCAGGGATCACGGAGGGCTGCACAGAAGGAAACAACAAAAAGGAGCATACGTCGCTTTTTAGATCAGCATATTTCAAACAATCACTTTTCACACGTTAGGCTTCCAGTCTATTTTTCCCGCCAAAGGGCACACCGTCACCTCTACCCACCTTGCTCTCCATCTGCCACGTATTTGCCCATTCACACCACTTGTCTTAGTCACAATGAAGCTTTTTTGCAACCTTCTCACCCACTCACAATCCAACGTCCTTTCATTCTGTCGCAAGTTGGGATATATTGTTTTTGATTCCCGCAACCAAATGTTTAATGGGTATTGTGAACAGCTGGGGCCTGAGCACCGATCCCTCCGATACCTAAGCAACCTTCCTATGTTAATTAATAAATATATATATTTATTTCCATAATCTGAGTGTGACTGCCTGGGCCAGCATTGATTGCCCGTCCCTAGTTGCCCTTGAGAAGTTGGTGGTGAGCTGCCTTGTTGAACCATTGCTGTCCACTGTGGATTCAGTGATGGTAGCACCATTGACTACCAAGGGGCCGTGTTTAGATTGTATTTTAGTGGTGATGGTCAGGGTCTGGCATTTGTTGGTCTGAATATTACTTGTCACTTGTCAGCCTGGATACTCTCCAGATTTTGTTGCGTTTAGACATGGACAGCTTCAGTATCTGAGGAGCCACAAATGTTGCTGAACATGGTGCAATCATTGGCGACCATCCCCACTTCTGACCTGAAAATGGAGGGAAGGTCATTAATGAAGCTGCCATGAAGATGTTTGGCCTCAGCCACTGACCGAGAGTCCTACAGACTTGTCCTGGAGATGAGTTGACTGAACTTTATCAACCATAATAATCTTCCTACGTGTCAGGTATGATTCTTAACAGCGGGGAGTTTGCCCCGAATACCCATTGATTCCAGTTTTGCTGAGGCGCCTTGATACCACACTTGGTCGAAGGCATGCTTGTTTTCAAGGGCTGTCACTCTCACCCCACCTCTAGAATTCAGCTCTTTTGTCCATGTTTGAATCAAGGTAATGAGATCAGGAACTGAGTGACACTGGTGGAGCCCAAACTGGGCGTCATTGACCAGGTTATTGCTGAGCAGGTGCTCCTTGTAAGCACTGACAGCTTCCATCACTTTACTGCTGATCGAGAGTAGACTGATGGGGTGGTAATTGGCCGTATTGGATTTGTTCTGCTTCTTACGTATAGGAGAGATTTGGGTAATTTTCCACATAATTGGGGGAATGTCGCTGTTGTAACGGTATTGGAACAGCTTGGCGAGGGCAGTGACAAGTTCTGCAGCACAAGTTTTCACTACTAATGCCAGAATGTTTTCAGTGTATGTACTCTCTCGCGTATCCAGTGTCTCCAACTGAATCTGGATATCGCGTGAAGTGAATCAAATTGGCTGATGATTGGTAACTGAACTGCTGAGGAGCACTGGAGGGGGCTGAGGTGGATCATCCACGCAGCACTTCTGACTGAAGTTTATTGCGAATGCATGAATATTATCTTTTGCACTGAAGTGCTGGGCTCTTCCATCATTACTAATGTGGATACTTGTGCAATCTCTTCGTCCAATGACTTGTTTAATTGTCCATAACTATTCTCAATTGGAAGTAGAAGGACTGCAGAGCTGAGATCTGATCCGTTGCTTGTGCGATCACTTAGCTCTGTCTATGACTTACTGCTTGTGCTGTTTGGTACACAAGAAGTCCTGTTTGATGGCTTCACCAGGCTGACACCTCGTTTTCAGGTATGCCCAATGCTGTTTCTGCCCACCTGCACCCTCCTTTGAAACAAGGTTGATCCTCTGGCTTGATGGTAATTGTTGTGAGGGGGATATGCCAGGCCATGAGGTTGTGCTGGAGTACAATTCTGCTGCTATTGATGACCCACAAAATGTGTATGGAAACCCAGTTTTGCGCTGCTAGATCTGTTCGAAGTCTGTTCTATTTAGTACGGTGATAGTGCCACCCAAAATTGTGGAGGTTATTCTCAAAGTGAAGGTGTGACTTTGTCTCCACAATGACTATGCGGTCGTCACTCTTACCCGATACTGTCATGGACAGATACTCCTGTAACTGGCAGATTAGTAAGGCTGTGGTCAAATATGTATTTTCCTCTTGTTGCTTCCTTCACCACCTGCCGCAGACCCGAGTCGAGAAGTTATATCATTTCGGACCCAACCAGCTGAATCAATAATGCTGCTGCCGTACCACTCTTTTTGTGGACATTGAAAGCCCCCACCCAGAGTACATTTTGTGCCCTTGCCATCCTCAGTGCTTCCTCCAAGTGTTGATTAGCATGTTAGAGCACTGACTCATCAGTTGAGAGAGGCTGCTACATGGTAATCAGCAGGAGGTTTCCTTTCCCATGTGTAAACTAACGCCATGAGACTTAATGGGATACAAAGACACTGTTGAGGACTCCCAGAGCAATTCCCTTCCACCTGTATCCCACTGTGCCGCCACTTCTGCTGTGTCTGTCCTGCTGCTGAGACAGGAGATATCCAGGGAAGGTGATGGGGAGTCTCGGACATGGTCATACTCACAGAATCATACCTCACAGATAATGTCAGGCTGTTGCTTCACGAGTCTGTTTATTTCTATTCACTGTTTCCTTCCAGCTGCCCCAATCTAAAAACATGTTCATATGTTCGCTCCAATCCAATAAGATTTGATTTTGCAAACTGGGCTTGGAGCTTTACCAAAGTCTTTTTGAAAATCCACGTGTTTAACATCCATTGCTTGTCTTTCATTTGTCTCCCAGTGTGTTTCTCAAACATAATTCCCATTTCATAAATCTCTGTTAGTTGTTGTCTATGACCATTACTTTCAGTCGCAAAAATTTCTCCCAAGCCAATTACTTACTATGTTCTATTTTCCATGTAATACGACGTTTTACACACCAGAGTGGGTTTTCCTGGTAATGTCAGAAAGTTCTGTGAAGACAGAACTGAAGTAGTGGATTCATATTTTTGCCATTTCCCTGTTTCCCATTCTCCATTCTCTGCTTTCAAACTGGAAGGAACCTGCACTGTTTTTTCATACTTCTCACATTGACATAATTTGACAAGCTATAACAGTTCACTCCTATAACCTTTGTGAACATTATCTTCAGAAACCCATCAGTTCCTCTCTTAAGCTGCTCAATAATTGACCTTCCACACCGTACACTTACAGGAGCGTAGACTCTGTGCCAATCGAAATACAGCACGATCTATATTAGTCCCACTTTCCAACACCAGGCTCATAGCCTGGAATGTTATGGCACTTCCAAATGCTCGTCCAAGTCCTTTTAACGGTTGAGAGGTTACCCGTGATACCTCCCCTCTCAGGAAGTACATTTTTCACCCTCTGGATGAAAAAAAAGTAATCTTTAAATCCTCTCTGAACCTCAAACCCTTCACTTTAAAAGTGTTCTCCCTTGTTTTTGGCCCTCTGTCTAAAAGGAACAGCTTCTGTCTATCCACCCTGTCCATGCCCCTCGTTATCTTATGTTTCTGAATCACATCCTCCTCAGCCTCGCTGTCTAAAGTAAACAACCCGAGCTTACCCAGCCTTTCTCCATTGGTGATATGTTCCATCCCAGGGAACATCCTGGTGAATCTCCTCTGCAAGCCCTCCAGTACAATCACATCCTTCCTGTAATGTGGCTCCCAGAACTACATACAGTACTCCATCATGGACTAAACAAAGCCCTGTGTAGCACTTATAATCTACGCCCTGATTAATAAACGCTACACCTAAGGTTCAATTCTTAACTTGTCCATTTCCCTGTTCAGTTACATTCAGGGATGTGGGGAGAAACACCCTCTGAGCTTCCTAGTGTGCTGCCAATCATTGTGTACACCCCATGTCTGGTTCCTCCTTCCAAAGTACTTCACCTCATATTTCTCAAGATTACATTCCATCTGCCATTGATCTGCCCATCTGATCATTCCACTTATATCTTCCTGTAAAATCAGATATTCCTCCTCACTGCCAACCACCCGGCAAATCATTGTATCAAATACAAACTTACATATCATAACTCCCACCCCTCCACCCACCCCCCTCCAGATTCACATCGATACCATTAATGAATGCTACAAATAATAAGGGACATAGCACTGATCCCTGTGGTACACCAGTGGACACTGGTCTCCAGTCACACAAACAGCCTTCTCCCACCACGCTCTGCCTTCTGATACTAAGACAATTTTCGTCGTAACTTGTCAAGTTCTCCTTGATACTGTGAGATTGTACTTTATTCTTTTCAGTTTCCCATGTCGAACTTTGTCAAAGGCCTTGTTGCAAAACTAAATAAGCGATGTCCTCAAACTAATTCAATCAAATCCATTAGTTGTGACTTCCCTCTGATAATGTCATGATGATTATCGCTGATCAAGCCTTGCCATTCTGATTGGAGTTCA
>NC_057717.1:43333655-43353082 GCF_004010195.1 Chiloscyllium plagiosum | reverse complement strand
CCTTTATTCTTCAGGCTAGTTAGTTCATTGAGTATTTCTGAAATGAATTCAGATCTTTCTTAGCCATTAATACAAATTCAACCAGTAACCATCCATTCGATGGCAAATTGCTAAGACTTATGCCAAGGGAATAATTATTCCATAGGACGCAGCAGAAGGGGGAGCAGGAACGCTGGCTTGAGGCACAGCTGAGGGCAGCTGAGAGGACATACTGTGATAGACCCTCAGTGGTTAAACTGCAGAGGATCACAATGCTTCGGTCCACAGTGAATTCCACCCTCACACAGACAACCAAGAAGGAACTTACTTTTGCAAAACAAAGGCTGCTTGAACATGATTATAAGCCAGGCAAGTATTTAGCCCATCTTGCCAGGAAAACGAGTGCCCCCCTCAATCCATTACCTCAATTAGGGAAGGTACTGGGCTCCTTACCTTCGATTCCAAAAGGATTAATGCAGCCTCTCCGAGATTTTTCTCCGAATTATTTCAGACTGAACATTGTGAGGATAGATGTATTAAGATGGAGTCATTTTTCAAGAACCCGGGTCTTTCAGGAATAACCCCTGAATAAGTGTTGTGTCTTAATGCACCATTATCAGCACATGAGGGTGTGAAGCAGCTTCAGAATGTAAAGGCGCAAGTTCCTGATGGATTTCCTAGTGAATTTTATAAAAAATTTATAAACCTATTGTCAGGGCTGATGTTTAACGCATTCCGTCACTCATACAGTCAGGAACCCCTCCCTCCATCCTTAAGATAGGCTCATATCTCTCTGATGCTGAGGGGAGGAAGACCCTGAAGGATTGTGCTCTGACACGCCAATCTAAATTTGAAATGTTGGTTTCAAAATCCTGTCTGAGACCCATGCATTCAGGCTGGAAACTTTGCTGCCTTCCGTTTCCAAAGAGGACCAAACAGGCTTTATAAAGGGCTGCAGATCTTCCTACAATGTAAAGAGGTTACTCAATATGATCCAAGAGTGTCAACAACAATCTGGGATAATTGATCTCTTTCGATGAGAGAAGGCATTTGATTGGGTTGAGTGCCCGGATCTCTTCTGTGCATTAGAACGGTTTGGTCTCTGGAAAGTTTTTATCAAGTGGTTGAGGGTCCTTTATTGTGATCCTTTGGCTGCAGTTCTCATGGGGTGCCAAACAGTAATATTAATATTTCTCCAGGCTGCCGACAAGGTTGTCACCTTTCGCCATTGTTGTTTACGTTGGTGATTGAGCCACTGGCGGAGGCCATCTGTAGGGATGCCAACATATCTGCCCCGGAAGTGGGATAGAAGTCACGTAAGATTATATTGTATGAAGATGAGGGTCTTATGTTTTTTGTCAAATTCCGCAATTTCGGTAGATCATGTGATGCAATGCATTAATTCACTTGTTGCCTCGGACGATAAGATTAATTTTACAAAGTTGGAGGCCATGCCTATGGGAGGTCTTAGAGAAATACCTTTAACTGAGGGCAAATCCTGTTTTCCTTTGAAATGGTCACGCGAGTGGTTTCCCTATTTCAGTATATTCATTACATTTGTCTTTGATCATCTATTTAACGTGAACTATATCTATTTGTTTGACAAAATTACACAAGACCTTCAAAGATGGGAGGCATTTCTAATATCCTGGCTAAATCGGATAGCTGTTATTAAAATGAATGTCCTTCCTCATTTGCTACTCCCCGCGTGAATACTTTCTTTGATGTTTCCCAGACAGCAGAGTCATGTGGGAGGCACAGGGGTTAGCACTGCTGCCTCACAGCGCCAGTGACCCGGATTCAATTACTATGTCATGCGACTGACTGCGTGGAGTTTGCACATTCTCCCGGTGCTCCGGTTTCCTCCGACAGTCCAAAAATGTGCAGGTTAGGTGAATGGCCCATGCTAAATTGCCTGTAGTGTTAGGTGCAGGGGTAAATAAAGGGAAGTGGGTGGTGGGTCGGTGTCGGACTTGTTGGGCTGTAGGGCCTGTTTCCACACTGTAAGGAATCTAATCTAAGATTAGATTAGATTAGATTACTTACAGTGTGGAAACAGGCCCTTCGGCCCAACAAGTTCTTTATCAAGCTAACAAAATTGCAACTGCCCCACAGATTGTGGGGAGTTGATCTCCCCGATTAAAAACAATCAGTTCAGGTTTTTTTTCATCGTATGTGAGTGCCTGGGCCGCTGAGATCTCGGCATCAATATGGCATTGAGCCCTCTCAGACAAAGTGAACCCTTCTTAGTCTGTTATTCTTAGATAAAATGACAACATTTATGGAGTATTGTCATAATCTAATCATTATCAATACTGTTAAAACTTGAAGGACAATGCGTCTGATCGAGGGCATTACAACAATAACTATGTTTCTTAGCCCTATAATTGGTGTACCGCGTTGTCAACCGGGGATGATGGATTCCAGATTTAAACTGTGGGCAGCGAGGGGGCTACCTTGCTTGGCTGATTTAGAATTAGTAGAATCCCGACAGTGTGGAAATAGGTCCTTGGGCCAAGCAAGTCCACTTCGACCCTCTGATGAGTAACCCACCCAGACCCATTCCCCTACCATCCTATATTTACCCTGACTAATGCCCCAACTTGCAGATCCTGGAACACTATGAGCGATTTAGCAATGGCCAATTCATCTAACCTGCAAATCATTGTGACTGGGGAAGGAAACCTATGCAGACACAGTTGAGAATATATTAATTCCACACAGCTAGTCACCCAAGGCTGGAACGAAACCCGTGACCCTGGTGTTGTGAGTTCGCAGTGCAAACCACTGACCCACCACGTGTTACTTGAGGGAGAAACAATGATATTATTTGATCAAATAACTCGTAAGTGTGTACTACCTAGCAGAGACTTCTTCTGGGTTTTTTTCCAGATTAGAGATTTGATTAAAAAACTTTTAACAGACACTTATAGATCCGATACAGAGAAGTGGGTTCTTTTTGCTACGAATACCCTCTCTGTCAGCACCCTTTATCATGAGTTGGATAGTGTCCCCTAAGACAAGACTGTGCAGCTTCGTGACGTCTGTGCGAGAGAGTTGGGGGTTTTGATCTCTTCGGAGACATGGGAGGATATTTGTGAAAATGCTTGAAGGATTTTGATCTGTAATAGGACACATTCCATGCAGTTGAAAATTCTTCATAGGGTCTATCTGACTCCAGAGTTTGTCTCAAAATTCAAAGTGGGATTATCTTCAGCATGTCCTAAGTGCAGAATGACTACAGACACTCTTGCTCATTGCATGTGGTCCTGCTGGAGGCTTCATATATATTGGAGCACTGTGTTAGGTGTAGTATAGTGGGTCTTGGGGACAGATTTGGAGATGGACCCCGTCTCTCTTTTTCTGGGCCTGCCCAGAGTATCTTACACAGATGCACATGGGGAAATAAATCCTTATATTCTGTGCTCGGAAAAATATTCTGTTGTGTTGGATGTCTGAAAACTCCTCGGAGCTGTTGGGTCTTTGTAAGCTCCTAATGGAAAATATCCCTTTGGATTTTCTCAACAGTATGGTGCACCAAAAACACAGAGATTAGTATAAGTCATAGAGTCATAGAGATGTAAAGCATGTAAAGCATCCTTCTGTCCAACCCATCCATGCCAACCACATATCCCAAACCAATCTAGTCCTACCTGCCAGCACCCGGCCCATAACCCTCCAAACCCTACCTATTCATTTACCCATCCAAATGCCTCTTAAATGTTGCACTTGTATCAACCTCCCCCACTTCACCTGGCAGCTCATTCCATACACGTACCACTCTCAGTGTAAAATAGTTGCCCCGTCTGTATCTTTAATATCTTTCCCCTCTCACCCGAAACCTATGTCCTCTCGTTCTGGACTCCCCGACCCCAGGGAAAAGATTTATTTACCCTCTCCATGCCCATCATAATTTGTAAATCTCTATAATGTCACCCCTCAGCCTCCGATGCAACAGCGAAAACAGCCCCAGCCTGTTCAGCCTCTCTCTGTAGATCAAATCCTCCAACCCTGGCAACATCCTTGTAAATCTTTACTGAACCCTTTCAAGTTTCACAACATATTTCTGATAGGAAGGAGACCAGAATTGCAAGCAATATTACAACAGTGGCCTAACCAATGTCCTGTACAGCCGCAACGTGATCTTTCAACTCCTGTACTCAATACTCTGGCCAATAAAGGAAAGTATACCAAACGCCTTCTTCACTATCCTATCTACTTGCCACTCCAATTTCAAGGAGCTGTGAACCGGCACTCCAAGGTCTGTTTGTTCAGCAACACTCCATGCGACCTTGCCATTAAGTGTATAAGTCCTGCTAAGATTTGCTTTCCCAAAACGCAGCACTTCGCATTTATCTGAATTAAACTCCATCTGCCATTTCTCAGCCCTTTGGCCATTTGGTCAATATCCCTTTGTATTTTGAGGTGACCCTCTTCGCTGTACACTACACCTCCAATTTTGGTGTAATCTGCAAACTTACTAATTCTACCTCTTATGCTCGCATCCAAACCATTTATGTCCATGACAAAATGTAGTGAATCCAGCACCGTTCCTTGTAGCACTGCACTGGTCACAGGCCTCCAGTCTGAAAAACAACCCTCCACCACCACCCTCTGTCTTCTATCTTTGAGCCAGTTCTGTATCCAAATGGCTAGTTCTCCCTATATTCCATGAGATCTAACCTTGCTAATCAGTCTCCCACGAGGAACCTTATCAAAACCTTACTGAAGTCCATATAGATCACATCTCCCCTTTTTCCCTCTTTGTTACTTCCTCAAAAAACTCATTCAAATTTGTGAGTCATGATTTATCACGCACAAAGCCATGTTGACTATCCCTAATCAGTCCTTGCCTTCCCAAATACATGCACATCATGTCCCTCAGGATTCCATCAAACAACTTGCCCACCACCAACATCATGCTCACTGGTCTATCGTTCCCTGCCGTGTCCTTACCACCCTTCCTAAACAGTGGCACCATGTTATCCAACCTCTAGTCTTCCGGCACCTCACCTGTGACTATCCATATTACAAATATCTCAGCAAGAGGCCCAGCAATCACTTCTCTAGCTTCCCACAGAGTTCTAGGGTACACCTGATCAGGTCCTGGGGACCCGTGTCAAGACATCCAGCACTTCCCCCTCTGTAATATGGACATTTTGCAATGTGTCACCATCTATTTCCCTACATTTTATGTCTTCCACAGGAAATACCGATGCAAAATACTCGTTTAGTATCTCCCCCATACTTCCTGTGCCTGGAAAAATATTCTGTTATATGGATGTCTGAACCCCTAAGTCTGTTGGGTCCTCGTAAGTTCATCATGGAGAATATCCCTTTGGACTTTCTCACCAGGATGGTGCACAAAAAAAGCAGAGATCTATGTAAGACATGGAAAACCTTTTTGGATTACTGTGATACAGGCTTATCTGCCACTCGAATACGGGCTTTTATATAGACAATGACGATATCGTCTAATGAATCTAATATGAAGAATTATGAACATATGAATGTGTAATACTCTCGAAGAACGAGAACTATCGATTTGTTATGCTGAGCCGTATTATTTATTTATTGTTTATTGTTTATTTTTTGTTTTTCTTCTGTCCGTTTAGAGACTTTAACTTGTTTTGTATGTACATGCAATTGGGTGTAATTTTGTTCAGTTATTTGTGTTGTTTTGTTATTGTTTTAATATAATAATAAAAATCTTTTTCAATAAAAAATGTTATTAAAAAATTAAAATGCTAACATTGATACAATAGAGTCCCAAAGAACTCTCTTTAGAGAGACCACGATGGTGGTTTACGCTGAAGGTCACCACACCCCGGTGACAGGGTGAGGTTGAGAGAGCGTCCCCTTCACGGTAACCACTATCAGTGTGGGGAATTGAGCCTGCGCTGGTGTCCTCCCTCTGCATCACAAACCATCCATCCAGCCAACTGTGTGGGAGACTGTGTAACTGTTACACACAGAATCAGTCACAGACAAAGGGCAAGAGAAACTTTCATGACAAGGTAAAAGGTATATTTGAGATAACGGTCATGATAAAGGCTGAGGATAAAAATGTTCTCTGCTAGAAATTGTATTTTATAATGAGTCAAGTTTTTGGAAGCTGTCTTTGACTGAATACAATAAGGTGAGACAAGTGAAATAGCCAGAATGACTAATGTGATTGGACATTGATAACCATAAAATAAGTGCATGTTTTTGATTGGTCTGTGGAAAGCATGCTGACTTTTGCATGAATTTATAAAGAAGATGATATATATTGTTTCGGAAAATCCGTCCCCAAGGGAAATGCCTTCGGAACACATGCTAGAAGAAACCCGGGGTAAAAAGTGTCTGAGAATCGTGTGCTCGGTAACAGGAACCTGGGGCTTGAATGACTGAAAGTTCCTGTAACATGGAGCTGAGAAAACTATCAGATCACCCCCGAACGTGTTGAATGTTGGAGCATATTTAAAGTACTGAATGGCCTCATGATAGATTTTAATTGTGTGTGATTTGAAAAACGTACATCTCTACTCCATCCTTTTACGTGTTACACTCAGGGGCACAGCCGGTTTTGTGTAAGTGGGAATAAATTGGAACATGATCGGGAACATTCCGTAATTGGCATTCTTCAGAATATTTTCTAACTGTGTGGGGGCCATTAGAAAGGCAAGAGAGAAAGAGAGGGAAGGTGCTGTATGCACAGTGAGAGTGGTGGAGCATGAGCCTTGTTCAGGGGCCGGTGCTATTACAGACATACATTGAGTGTGAGGGAGCAGACCAAATACAGTGCAACCGTGTGCCCATTGGCCTTTTAAAGATGGCTCCAGTGCCAGGGATCACAGAATATCCAAGGACATCCGGGTGATGGTGAGTACCTCCAGTCATGATGGGTGGGAGAATCGGGCTGGCATTGAATGAGAGAGGGACACTACGGGGTGGGGTGGTTAGTTAATGAGGTTAGTTTTGTAAGATAGCACCAGGAAACTAGCTCGGCCTTGTGCAGACAATCCCTCTGTCACACTCAATGAAAATGTCACTGAGACAGCTTTTTGTTAGATTCAGCCCAGTGACGCGAAGACTCTGCTGTCCTCACTCCCAGTTACGAGGTTGCAGAACAAATGCTCATACAAAACTGTCCATCGCCTGAACTTTCACTCATAATTCTTCATAGTATTGACCCGTGTTGCATGAGACTATCGAAATGTCTTCATTTCAGCATTCTGAAACCTGTGAACATATCCTTCCATGACATTTTTTCTCTGTCGTCTACCTCCCCCCAACCGTCTCCACTCCAAAACACTCATTTACAGTCATATTACACGAAACTGCCAGTATGATTGACCATTTGGCCCAGCTGGTCCATGCCAACCAAAATGTCCATCCACACTCACCCCATTTCCCTGCCCTTGTTCTGTGTCCCTCTAACTCTTTCCTATCTGTGTATTTGTCCAAATGTCTTTTCAATGTTATTATTGTAACCACCTCAATCACTTCCACAGGCAGCTCAGTCCATATAAGTACCACACTCTGTGTAAAAAAGTTGCCCCTCAGGTTCCTTTGTATTTATTTATTCCTTTCCAAACATTAATGGATGTCCTCTAGTCCTCGATTCCCCAATCTTGGGGAAAAACATTTGAAGTATTCACCCCTATGCACGCCGCTCATGATTTTATCAGAGTTACACTTCGATAAGAACCACCTCAGTTTCCTATGCTGTAAAGAAATATGTTCTAACCTTTCCAACCTCTGCCTATAACTTAGAGCCTTTAACCCAGGAAACATCTTTGTAAATTTCTTCTACACTCTTTCTAGTTCAATAATATCCTTTCTAGAGCAAGGTGAACAAAATTGAACACAATACTCCAACTGCGGCCTTATATTCAATGTGCTGATGAAGGCCAGTGTGCCAACAGCCGTCTTCACTGTCCTGTGTATCTGTGACTCAAATTTCAGACAACCGTGCACCTGATCTCCAACGTCCTTTTGTTCCACTACACTCCTTAAGACCCTCTCATTCATCATTAAACTCCTACCTGGATTTGACTTTCCAAAATGCAAGACGTCACACTTATCTATATTAAATTCCATTTGCTATTTCTCAGCCCACTTTCCCTGCTTATCAAGGTACTGGGGCAATTTCTGATAACGTTCCTCACTATAAACGATGCCTCCTATTTTAGTGTCATTTGCAAACTTATGAACTTTGCGTTGGGCACGCTGGTCCAAATAATTGATATAGATAGCAAACAGCAATGGGCCCAACACCGACCACTGAGGCACTCCACTAGTCACAGGCCTCCAGTCCGACAAGCATACCTACACCATAGCCATTTGGTGCATAACGTCAAGCCAACTGTGTCGCCAATTTGCCAGTTTACCTTGGAGTCCATGCGATCTAACCTTCTAGAGCGGCCCACCATGTGGAACCTTATCAAACGCCACACTGAACTCCATACAGATTATGTCGACCACCCTGCCCTCGTCAAACTTCCTGGTCACTTCCTCAAAACCCTCTATCATAATTTGTCAGGCAGATATGCCACGCACAAAGCTATGCTGACTGTTCCAAGTCAAACTCTTTCCAAATGCATGCATATCTTATATCTCCGAACCTTCTCAATTGGTTTCCGGAAACAGATGTGAAGCTGCCTGGTCAATATTTCCCAGGCTTTTCTTTGCTGCCCTTCTGAATAAGTGCACAACATTTGCTACTGCCCAGTCTTCCGATTCGTTTGCCCATGAACTGTCTTCTCTCACCTCGTGCAGTGCTCTTAGATATATCTGGTCAGGACCAAGAGATTTTTCTGACTTTATGCATTCTAATGTGTCCAACAGCACCTCTACTGTGATATGGACTGTGCCAAGTTTTGCCAATTAACTTCCCAAAGGTCACAGGTCTTCGTGTCTTTCTTCATGGTAAACACAGAAGAGAAATTGAGGACCTCAACCATTTCTTGTGGTTTTACACATGCATGCCTATTTTGGATTTTAAGACGTCCTATTTTCTCTCTCTAGTAGTTCTTTTTCTTTACTATACTGAATTTGGATTCACCCTAATCTGCTCAGCCAAGGCTATCTCATACCCGACTTTCGCACTGGTGATTCCCTTCTTCAGTAAACTCCTGTATCCCCTGTGCTACTCCAGGGATTCCCTTGATCCCAGCTGCCTGTACCTGAGCGACGTCTCCTTTTTTTGGTGGTCAGAGCCTCAATAACTCTTGTCATGCAGGGTTCTCTCTTTCAGCCTCACTTTACCTTCACCCTCACAGGAACATATAGACTTTGAACTCGAGCTATCTCACTTTTGAAGCCCTCCCACTTTTCCAGGATCCTTTTACCGAGAAACAAACTACTCCCATCAACCCCTGCAATCCCCTGACTAATTCCAACAAAATACGCCTTGACCCAATTTAGAACTTGAATCTGTGGATCACCTTTGTCCCTACCATAACTATTATAAAATTAATACAGCTCTAGTCACTTTTCCCAAAATGCTACCCCACTTTACCTCAGTCACCTATCCTACCCTATTTCCCAACAGGAGGTCGAGTTTGTCCCTTCCCGAGTAGGATCCTCCACATGCTGCACGTGGAAGCTTTCCTGAACACACTTAACAAATTACGTTCCATCTAAGTCCTTAACACTCTGGAAGTTCCAGTCTATGTTAGGATAATTAACACCACCTATTATGACAACCCTATTGCTCCTGCAAGTCTCGCCAGTCTACCTGAATATTTGTTCCTCTAATTCCCTAAGATTATTTGAAGGCTTATAGTGCAACTACTATAACATTACCACTCCTCCCCCCTTATTTCTTTGCACCATTCACAAAACCTCATTGGATATTATCTCAATTATTTCATCTTTAAATACTTGCGCCTTAATCAGAACTATTGGTATTTACATTGTTTCCATTTACGTCTCTTCCTCGCAGTGACTTTCACATTCACAGCATCCCTTGTTTAGGCACAGTGGAGATATGGAGCTGTAAATGGATGGGAGCTGCACATCCTGTCACTTCCAGCATTGGTGACGTGTTTCTCCACACTGGGCAGTGATCTAACACAGTGTTACCGAACAATGCAACAGCCTGGGTCTATATATGTATGAACCAGTGCGGACTGCACAGCTCGACATGCTGGACATTTAGTCCAGGATTATAGATCAAGCATTGGTGTAGGCTGCACAGTGTTTCACTCTGGACATTGCTGGCTTGCATACAGCTGTACACTAGCCGGATCTACACAGTGCTCCATCCTGAATATGTAATGGATGGGCTGGTTATGTGAGTTGGATTGCGAATGTGAGAGTACTAAACATCTGGCAATGCCTTTATTTTGTGTTTTACTTCTTGTGATTGGGCTCTTCAAATCTTGACTCATTCGGTTAGACCCATCCCACTGGATGAGTCATGGTGACTGTTGTTACAGCATCTGGATCTGCAACATGACCAAAAAATGGTGCAGAGGCTGCATGGAGGACAGTCTCCGTAAAATAGAATGATGGAATCACCATCAAATCAGCCGTAGTCTAAGTGAATGCTGTGGAAGGATTGAATGGACCACTAATGCAATTTATTCATGAACAAATTCCTGTTTGTTCCAAGCAAACTTCCCTTCTCTCCTAGTGTCCCAAACTGGTGGGGAGTGAGTCACCTCCTGCTGTCCTTGTGTAACAGGATCCTGGGGCCTCACTAACCTCCAGACTTCCCTGTGCCCCAGTTTCGAGCACTGAGTGACTCCATCCTGTCCCTGTGTCCCAGTATCAAGCAGTTGAGTGACTGCCTCCTATTTCTGTGTCACAGTCTCAAGCAGTTGAATGACACCCTCCTGTTTCTGTATCCCAATCTTGACTGCCTCCTGATCCAAGGTTTGCGAAATTCGATGTCCTCCTTCTGCTACTGACTAACAGGCTCCAATAGCTCTGTGCTCACCTGCTGCCCCTTTGGAATGGAATTGAGGGCCTGAATGGCCTCTTCACATTCCTTACAGCTTCTCTAGACTAAAAGCCTCTCTCCTGTTTCTGTAAAACACCATCAAAATCTGAATGATGTGTTTTTGCATTTTACTCTCAGCAATTGAGCAAACAAGCTGACTGACAGAATTCAGAAGCTGAATAGCCTCCTCCTGTTCCTGTGTTATACACTCAAGTGGCAATAGAGTCTCAGAGATATACAGCACGGAAAAAGACCTTTCAGTCTGCTCGTCCATACCGACCAAATACCCTAAATAAATCTCGTCCCCCTTGCCAGCACTTGGCCCATCTCCCTTTTAACACTTCCCATGCAAGTATCTGTACAAATGCCTTTTAAATGGTGTAACTGTACCTGCCTCCACTACCTTTTTGGTTGTTCAATCCATACACACAGCAGTCTCTGTGTGAAAATGTCCCTATTTCAATCTTTCCCCTCTCACCTTAAATCTTTGTCTTCTAATTTTGGACTTGCCAATCC
Organism: Chiloscyllium plagiosum; assembly: GCF_004010195.1. NCBI lineage: Eukaryota > Metazoa > Chordata > Chondrichthyes > Orectolobiformes > Hemiscylliidae > Chiloscyllium > Chiloscyllium plagiosum. The sequence goes on along the minus strand of NC_057717.1, from coordinate 43,341,654 downwards.
TGGGGAAAAGACATTGACTATGCGTCTCATGATTTTATAATTCTCTTTAAGGTCCCCCCTCAGCCTCAACATTTGAAAGTAGTCCCAGCCGATTCAAACTCTCCCTGTAACTCTAACCCTCCAAATTCTGCAACATTCTTTCAAATCTCTTGTGCACGTTTTCAAGTTTGACAACACCTTTCCGACAGCAGGGTGACCAGAATTAAAGGCAATATTACAAAAGTAGCCAAACCAATGACCTGTACAGATGCAACATGCCATGCAAATGTTTAGACACAAAGCACGCACCAATAAAGGGAAGATCACCAAGTGCCTTCTTCACTGCACTGTCTCCCTCTGACGGCACTTTCAAGAAACGGAGAAGCTGCACCACAAGGTGACACAGTAGATCAGTGGTTAGCATTGCTGCTTCAGAGCGCAGCGATCTGGATTTAATTCCATCCTTGAATGACTGCCTGTGTGGAGTTTGCACATCCTCCCCGTGTCTGCGTGAGTTTCCTCTGGATGTTATATTTTCCTCTGACAGTATAAAGATATACAGATAAGGGTAGATTGGCCATCCTAAATTGCATATAGTATCCAGGGATGTGTAGGCGAGGTGGATTAGCCATGGAAAATGCACGCTCAGAGGGATAGGGTAGGGGTTTGTCCAGTGGGATACTGTTTAGAGGGTCGGTGTGGCCTCGATGGGCCGAATAGGCTGTTTCCTCACTGTAGGGGTTCGATAATTTCTATGGAGTTCTCCTTGAATGGCAGCTTTCGACAGGACCCTACTTGTATGTCTTGCCTCGATTTGTCTTGCCAAAATGGAACACTTCACATTTAACTCAAATAAACACCATCTGCCACTCCGCAGTTCACCTAAGCAAGGTCCAATTATAAACTGAGAGATCATTCTTCACTGTCGACTACAGCACCAAATTTGGTATTATCTACAAACTTACTGACCATACCTCATATACTCAAATGCAAATGATTTGTATAAGTGTCAAAAGGCAGTGGACCCACTATTGATCTTTGCGGCACGCCACTGGTCACAGGTCTCCAAGTGCAATGGACAAATGTCCACTGTCACGTCCTGACTCCAATATGGAAGAAAATGTTGGAGCTAAACGGCGAGCTCTCCCTGGATCCCAGGCGGTCTATCCTTGTTAACCAGTCTACCATGTAGAACAGTTTGGTTTTCTTACTGAATTGCATAACGACAGCATCCACTGCCCTGACTTCATTAATCATCTTCATCACTTCCTCAAAATATTCCACCGAGTCAGTGAGACGTGATCTCCAATGTACAAAGCACTCTTCAGTCCTTATCTTTCCAAACGCATATATATCCTTTCCCTCAAAATCCCCTCCAACAATTTAGTCACCATTGACGTCAGGCTCACCGATCAAGAGTGACCTGTTTTTTTTACCTTACTTTCTTAAATAATGGCACTACGTGAGCAGCCCTCCAGTCTTTTGACACCTCACCTGTGGAAATCAAATATACAAACATTCAGCAAAAGGCTGAACAATCTCTTTCCGAGCTTCCCACAAACATCTGGGATACAACTGATCAGGTCCCAGGGATTTGTTCACCTTTATGTGTTTTAGAATGTCCAACACCTCCTTGATATATAGACACTTTTCAAGGTATCACTATATATTTCTTCATCCTCTCGCTCTTGTAACCTCCTCCACATTAAATACTGAGGAGAAATACTTGTTTCGTATCTCTCCAATCTCCTGTGGTTCCATACATACGTAGCCTTACTGATCTTTAAGGGGCCTTTTCTCTCCCTAGTTAATCTTTTGCCATTAAAGGATCTGTAGAATTTCTTCAATGCCTCGCTAACCCTATTTCTAAAGCGATCTCATGTCCACATTTTTCTGGCCCGATTTCCCCGTTGACTTTGCACTTAATGCCCTTATACACCTCTCGTAATTCACTTGATCTCAGCTCTGTTTACCTGACATATGCCTCCTTCCTTCCCTTGTCCAGAGCATCAATATATCTGGCCATCCAGCACTCCCTGCACCCACCTACCTTGCCCATCTCACTAATAGGAAGACGTTGGCTCTGGACTCTCTGAAACCACGTTTTGATGGCCTTGCATTTTCCAACCATCCCTTTACCTGTGAATAGGGTACCCCAATCAGCCTTTCACAGGACTCGCCAACACTTTCAAAATTGGCGTTAGTCAAAGTTAGAACTTTAATGTTTACATCAGGTCTTTCCTATTCCACAACTAGTTTAAAACTAATGTATATGCGTAACAGACTTGAAAGTTAAATAAACACTTCCTGCCCCCCTGTAACAGGCTCGAGAGGCCGAATAGGCTCTTCCTGTCCCTCTGAAATAGACTTGAGAGGCTGAATGGCTTCCTCCTATCTCGCTGTAATAGGGTCGAGAGGCTGAATGGCCTCCTCCCGTCCCTCTGAAATGGACTCAAAAGACTTAATGGCATCCTCCTTTTTCTCTACAACAGACTCGAGAGGCTTCGTAACCTCCCCTGTCCCTGTGTAACAGACGCAAGACATCAAATGACACAGCAACCCGTGGATTACATGCAGCCGGTAAACTGTATCCGATGGAGGTCCATCCCTTCTCACTTACCGAAACACAAACAACACAATGTACTCCAGGTGCCCTCTCAGTAACACTTCATAGAGCTGCAGTGACACATCTCTTTGTTTTGAATGATTCTTTTGGCAAAATGTGCCAATATTCCAACTTTTCAAGTAGCAACAGGCTAATATTGGCTGAATGGCCTTGTCTTTTTTTTAGATTAGATTACTTACAGTGTGGAAACAGGCCCTTCGGCCCAACAAGTCCACACCGACCCGCCGAAGCGCAACCCACCCATACCCCGACATTTACCCCTTACCTAACACTGCGGGCAATTTAGCATGGCCAATTCACCTGACCTGCACATCTTTGGACTGTGGAGGAAACCGGAGCACCCGGAGGAAACCCACGCAGACACGGGGAGAACGTGCAAACTCCACACAGTCAGTCGCCTGAGTCGGGAATTGAACCCGGGTCTCTAGCGCTGTGAGGCAGCAGTGCTAACCACTGTGCCACCGTGTCTTATCCCTCTGTAAGAAGTCCATAGGGACAGAATTGCTCCGGCCAGGTCCTGAGCAACAGGTCCAATGCTCTGTCTCAAGGTTATGAAAGTATTTGACAACAGGGCATTAAAACTAGGTGTAGCCTCTCACTGGTTAATAAGTACCGTACTTTGTGTTCAGGTATCTGGAAACTTGCCCATCCGACTTTTTTTTATGCAGCCGATCTGTTATTTTATAACTGATTCCTTTCATAAACAGAGTGGAACATATATAGACCCCTACAGTGTTCTGTAAATACTCTCATATACAAGGAAAAAATGATTAAAAAGATTGAAAGATTTATGGCCCATTCCTCAGCAAACCTCATCCATTCCATCCAAAACCAGTAAATGAAAAATGATATATGGAACTGGTTAACTGAGCCTATTTGTTCAGTGACTGCAATTAATGCCAATCTCCATGGATTCTAATTATCCCAGTGGAGGGTTTCCATCTTTTAATGATAAATAGGTTCCCTTCAATGTGGTAACTCATAACATGAGCGGGAGGATCATGGGATCAGCAGATCCAGAGAGAAGGGGAGGAGAGATCAAAATCTGAGAACATTAGACTGGAACGTTCCAACAATGGATCAGAATCTGAGAACGTTCGACTGGAATATTCCAACAATTGACAGGAACCTATCCACTTACTTTTGGTATCTTTCTGCATTTGATTGGTTGTCATTATCATCGCTGATCTATTACGCTGTTCTCATTATTCAATACTTTTATTATCCCTTCCTGGCTATCGTTGGTGTTCCTGGTAAGTGTTACTGTCCAGATTATGTTTTCTATAAAACTTTTATAACTGTATTATTGTTATTTCATATAGTCTACACTTCTTGCCACTATTATTGTTCCTGTTGAAACTCTGAATCCAGATATTCACTCCAAAGACCATCAATGAACGTGTTCAATTACTGTCTCCCTCTCTGCTCTGGCAGTGTTACTCACGGGTCTCTATGTTGATCTTCTCAGTTTCAGCGGAGAACCACAATACATTGTATCATTGCCTTTGTTATTTAAATATTAAGAGCATGGATGTCACTGTCTACTGTTCTGGTTACAAACTCCACTTCCTTCCATTGTTTCCATCCCATTCCTGGCCAATATCTGCGGCTGAGGCAGACAAGTCACAACTGTCTGCCTTTGACTTTGAGCTCATTCTTGACACCATTCCCTGACCATTTCTAACTTCATACTCACCACTCCAGAATGTATCTCACTGGTTTATTCCATCTGCTGTTTGAATCTTGAGCTATGATGTACATTCTTAATGAAGCCAATAAACTGCTGCTGACGCTCCGGGCTTCAACCTGCCGAACCAAATCTGATTCGAACTCACACCAAACTCCCATCCATCTGTCAGTCATGTGCACGCGGATGTATATTGCTATTGTGTCTGGCAATGCCTTTATTTTAACATTCTGAAACACTTTACCTCATCTGTCCATGAAAGTTCTCTCGTTTTCTCTGTTGATTAACAAAAAGCCTGCCAGTTGTTCGTATTTAAAATAGTTTCCTCCATGTGCGTTTCTTCTCCAACAATCAGTTTCGCTTTCAACCACGTCAGGCGCGCACACGCACACTCTCTCTCTCTCAGTCTCTGATGAACGCACACACCCACATGCACACACACAAAACAGAGAGCAAACCTTCCCATTGTAGGCAGTAATTTGATGCAAGTATAGTTAGCATATGGCAGTAAAGTTTGCAATGTTCTCCAGACAGTGGAGTTTACTGAGCAACACACTAGCATGGTCTGTACAGCTCTCCATGCTGGGCTGTCATCTTGTCCCAGTTTATGTTGTTTCTGGTGTTCTGTAAAGCAGATTCAGAATTTGATTTAACAAACCATTTCAGCTGATCTGATAATGCCTTTATTTAATGATCTCATTCATGTAATTTTACTCTCGAAGATCTCACTTCTCCAGCTAGTCCTACTGCCCTGTCTTTTTCCCCATATTTCCACAACATCTTTTCAGTTAATTAACTGTCTGTTTCTGTCTTTAATGTGAATCTCTCTGTCCGTCTGCATCTTTCCCTGGCCTTGGGTTTTGTCTCCCTAGTGTATCGAGTGCTGGCATTGTGCAGCTCAGAAATAATAAAATGGTGTGTCAGGCTATTGTTCAATTCCCGGTATGTCCCATGTTATGGTCCATGGACAGGCGTGTTTCAGAAGTTATGAGACACATCCTTGTAACTTGGTCTGTACCTGTGGTACTCCCCCTCAGGTGACCTTGCGATCCGTGACACTAGGAAGCCCACTGAGTAAAGGACCCGGCATCTAAATTGTGTGACAATGTTGTCACTTTTAAAATAAAAGGTTAGTTTCTCCTTTTTTTTACTAAGAGGGGTTAAAGGCCAAACTGCCGACTGAAAACGGCTCAAGTAACTAACTTACCAGTCTTTTGCGGGTTTTTAATAAATAATAGTAACAATGGCCAGCTGGCACAGACCAGGCTTTCTAGTTTTTTCCTGGTTTTTTCCCAGGTGCTTTGGGTCCCAGAAGGGTTGAAAGTTTTAGTTAATTATCCCTAGCTGCTATTCTCTCTGTAACGTCACTTGATGCTGTTTCCTCCTGGATTGGAGGACTGTATGCAAGAATGCATTTCTGAATGTTCCTTTTTTTGCCAAGGGGTGTGTTTAGGTTATTTTAGTATATTGGAACAGTTCATTTGTAGAAGGTACTGTATCCATTATTCGGTTAAGGTTTCCAATAGTTAAATTATTCTAAATTCCTCTTCATTTTGCATGGATTTTCATTAGATTGTTTCAATATATTGTGTTTTGCTTAATGGTGAGTGGTTTGACTAGTAGCATCACATCTGGAACACCCAACTCACATCTACATTTAAAATAGTTTGAGGCTGTCTGGTTGGTCTATAGCAAACTGGGGACTCTTGTCTGGTTCTCAATCGATAATACCAAATTGGGTTTAGAATTTGCAAACAGGCAAGGGGTGTGTTTATGGGATGTTAGTATATTGGAACAGTTCATTTGCAGAAGTACTGTATCCATTATTCGGTTAAGGTTTCCAATAGTTAAGTTATTCTAAATTCCTCTTCATTTTGCATGGATTTTCATTAGATTGTTTAAATATATTGTGTTTTGATTAATGGTGAGTGGTTTGACGAGTAGCATCACATCTGGAACACCCAACTCACATCTGCATTTAAAATAAGAAAAGGTTGGCATCCAAGTTACCTTCTTAAAATAGTTTGAGGCAGTCTGGTTGGTCTATAGCAAACTGGGGACTCTTGTCTGGTTCTCAATCGATAATACCAAATTGGGTTTAGAATTTGCAAACAGGCAATTCGACCCAACAAGTCCACATCGACCCTCCGAGGAGTAAACTAACCAGACCCATTCCTCTACCCTACTATTACACATTTACCCCGACTAAGGCACCAAATCCAAACATCCCTGAAAACTATGAACAACTAAGCATGGCCAATTCACCTGACATGCACATCTTTGTATTGTGGGAGGAAACCAGAGAATCCAGAATAATCTCTAGCAGACACTGGAAAGTATGAATTGGGAGGCTATTGGATTCAAAGGTCGCGTATGGTAGTTGTTAGTTTCTTTTGTTCCGGGTACTGAATTCGGTTGGTTTAAACAGTGTTTGTGTATAAAGATTCTTTCAGTCACGAAGAGTTCTCTGGGTGTGGAAGACTTAAAATTGGAGATTTTACAAAATGTAATGAAGGCAAAGCTGCAAGAATTGGCAGACAAGTTGGAGTTGGGGTTGTGTTTGTCTGTGAGAAAGTGAGAGATAATTACAGCTGTAGCTCGGCAATTAAATTTGGTGGAACTGCCATCAGAATATTTGGAAATGGCTAGAATTCAATTTCAAATGAGGCACCTTGAACATGAGATGGAATTGAAACAGTTTGGACTATGATGAAAAGTAGAAATAGAAGAAAAGGAAATGAAGAAGAAAGAGAGAAAAAGAGAGAAGAAAAGCAGAGAGTTTCAACTTCAAAAGTTAGTAATAAGAGAGGAAAGTCGACATAGAAAGCGGAGATGAAGGCAAATGGTTGGCTGGATGAGGAGGATAGTGAGGGTGAGCGACCCTCTCGTCGACAAAGGCCTGAAAGGGATCTGTTTAAATACATCCAGGCATTATCTTGATTTCATGAGAATGATGGGGGAGCCTTTTAATTTCATTTCAGAAAGTGGCTAAACAAGTGCAGTTGCCAGAGAACATGTGGATTTAGTTGATCCAAACAAAGCTGGTAGGTATTTGCATCCCTATCGGAGGAGGTATCTGCGGAGTATGAGGAGGTGAAGAAAGCCTTGTGAAGTGCATTTGAGCTTGTGCCAGAAGCCGACATACAGTGTTTCAGGAATCTAAAATAGCATCCCTAGTTAAACGCACGTTGTGTTTGAAAGAATCAAACAAAGTGATTTTGGAAGGTGGGGAATGGTATTAAAAACAGAGCAAACCTATGACACTCTGAGAGAATTTTTTATTTTGAAGACGTTCAACAATTCACTTCCTGCAGTCGTGCGAACTCGTGTGGAAGAGCAGAGAGTTACAATGGCAAGCTTATAAGCTGAAATGGTTGATGATGATTTGGTTCAGAAATCAAAGTTTGGCTTCTGTGAGGGATTGAGAAGAATGTGTGAGATCTTCTTAAAACATATCCCTTTGAGAGTAAGGTTTACTGGCATATGCCAGGAGCAGCAGGTAAAGAGGTTGCAGCATTAAGAGGTACAGAAGGATGTAATTTTTTTATGCTGAGACATGAGGAGCTATGTTATTCAGAAGGACTATTGGAGAGGTGAGAAGTGTTCCATTATGTAATGTGTGGTTGGAGTGTCCAGTGGAAACATTAACAGATTTATTCCACAATGGGGAAGGATGTCTTGAACTTGGTGTTGGCATTACAACATTT
>NC_057717.1:43319564-43333155 GCF_004010195.1 Chiloscyllium plagiosum | reverse complement strand
CTATGCTGTCAGGAACAACTTCGAACAATTCCAAAGTTTATCAAGTATGATTTCTCGATCAGAAATGCATGCTGATTCTCTCCTTTGTTGCTGTTAATTTCTAACTATCAAAAGTCTCAGCCCGTGTGTAGATTCCAACAGTTTCCAAACAGATATCAAGTTAATTGGTCTGCAGTTCTCCACACTATGTCTTCTTCCCTTTGCAGCTGTTTTGATCCCTTCCATTCATCTACAGTGCTTGGTTCACTTTCATCCACAATGGTTTCCGGTCTCTGCAGACTGTACAGGAAAATAAAACACAGTCATCGACAGTGCAATTAATTCGACTATTGGTAATTTATTTCTGGCATTTTGATAGGAAGTACATCTGTTTCGTTCGACTTAGCAAGGCTCAATCCAGCAATGTTCAAATACTACCTTGTTACTGATATGAATTGACTTTTGTCTTTAGCTGCAGAAGTCCAATATGACGTCTTGGTATTTCTGGGTGATTTCCTGGATATTGTTCCATGAAGACAGATGCAAAGTAACTGGTTATTTTCTTGGCCATTTCCCTGTTCTCCACAATAATCTCTCCACTCCCGATTTCAAATTTCCACATTTGATCTTGCTTTTAGTTTGTTTCCTTTGAAATATAGATCGTAGATTGATGCAGTCTTTGTGTTTCTGTTTGTTAGCATGCTTGTTCGCTTTTTGATTTCCTTATCAGTTTCATGGCCTTCCTTTCCTGGATCGTTAATTTCTGAGAATTCACAGGTTTCCACAATATCTGGAATGCTTCTGAAGTCACTTCCTGTGATTAATATATTTTCTAATTTGTTACGTTAACCATCAATGAGACACTTTCTCACTCTTTGGTGTTTATACCTGAAATAAATAGACATATTTTTCAGACTTTGCAGTATTTCTAAAAACTCCTGGTCCTGACCAGTTATACTCAGGAACACCGCAGGAGGATAGGAGTGTAGAGAAGAAATTGCGGGAGCCCTTCTTGGCTCTTTTCCATCATCGCTAGCCAACGAGACAGGGTCTGGACGACTGGAGGGTAGCGAATGCTGAGCCCATATTAAAGAAAGGCTAAAAAGATAAACCTGGGGACTAAAGGCCAGCAAACCTAAAATCTAGTGGGTGGGTTACCTGAGAAGATTCGGAGAGATTGGATATACATGCATTTGGAAAGATTGGATGCGATTCGGAGTAAGATAACAATGGTGCTGGAAAAGCAGAGCAGGTCATGCAGCATCCGAGGAGCAGGAAAATCGATGTTTTGGACGAAAGCCCTTCATCAAAGTCAGCATGGGAGTTTGTGCATGGGATATCATGACTCTCAAATTTTGTTGGCGTTCTTTGATGAAGTGAACAGCAAAGTTGAGGGGGTCCGGGTGCTATACGAAGGCTGGATGGATTCCAATGAGGCCTTCAATAACGTTCCACATTGTACGCTGCTCCTGAAGGTTAGATCGCATGGAATTGAGGCAAATTCGATGCAAAATTGCCTTGATCGTAGGAAGCAGAGAGTAATACTGGAAGAATTCGGGTCAGACTGGAAGCCTGTGACTGATGGATGCCTCAGGTGTTGGTGCTGGGACCAATACATATTACATGTATCTATGATTTAGATGAAAATGTACAGGCATGATTTGTAAGTTGAAAGACGACATTAAAAATGACGGCAGCATTGAGAGTGAGGAAGTGACTCTGACATTTCAGAATTTACAGCATTATTTTAATCAGCTGGGGAAATGGGTTGAGACATGGCAAATGGATTTTAATATAGATCAGTGTAAGTTTTTCATTTTACAAAGTCAAATCAAGGTTGGAGTTTCATGGTGAATGGTTAGGTCCTAAGGAGTGTAGTGGAACAGAGGGACCTTGGAATTCAGGTGTATGGTTCTCTGAAAGTTGATTCAGAGGTCGACAGGGCAGTGAAGAAAGTATTTGGTACACTAGCCTCAATCAGTGCATTTCATAATTAAGGAATTATATTGCAATTATACAGGATGCTGGTGAGGCTATGCTGGTGAGTGCAGAAGAAATTCACAAGGATGTTGCAAACGACTCAATGGACTGAGTTATATGGAGAGGTTGGACATGTTAGGCATTTTAACATTTGTGTGTATAAGACTGAGGGAGGATTCTGGTAGAAGTGTAGAAAATCATGGGAAGGATGGACAGAGTGAATACTCACAATCTTTTTCCCCAGGTTTGGGCAATCACAGACGAGAGGGCATCAGTTTAACGTCAGAACGGAAAGAATAAAAGGGAACCTGAGGAACAACTGTTTTACAAACAGGGGCTAGTACGCATATGGAATGAGGTGCCAGCGGAAGAGGTTGAGGTGGGAGCATTCATAACATTTAAAAAACATTTGGACAAATACACGGACAGGAAAGGATTAGAAAGATACCGGCAATAGCAGGGAAATGGGGTTAGCGTAGATGGACATTTTTGTCAGAGTGGGCCTGTTTGGGCCAAAGGGCCTGTCTCCGTGCTGTCGGACCCTATGACTCTAACAACCATTGCTTGTCTCCCACTGAATGTTATATTGCACTTTCCCAATTCAGTGAAGCGAACTTAACCCTCTAGCCTCCAGTCTTCCATGGTGTTTGACCAGAATGTTCACACACGGTTTGCAGACACCGTGTAAAATGCACCTTATGAATGTCACTATTCCTTAAATGCTGCTTCAGATTAAGGTTAATAAATCGTGCTTCTGACCACACAACATCAATTCCGAAATAACCTGTTCTCTAGTTTGCTTCACAAAATACTCTTCAACCACCTCATATACGCTGACAGAATTTATTTTACACAGCTTCAGCAATCACTTAGTTCATGCAGTTTAGATGCAACTTGAGACCATCCAATAAAACTGAATTGTCAACAATACTTGCCTATCTAATTTCCAACATATGATGCTCAGACTTTCTGGTACTATTTTGGTTTCGATATATAACACACCAATTTGCTTCTCCTTGCTATCTGCAAGCTCTACCTAACCTGATTCTGTGGAAGCCGAGGGACAGGTCTGTGTCGTTATTAGTGATAGACTTGGAAAAGACATTCGGGGAGGCTCACGTCGACGCTGAGATGATCTGAAGATATGTACCACAACACAGGACAAGCAACAATACCCTCCTCGCTCTGTCAGGATAAGGGTCATCAGATACTCTCTGCTCCCTCACATGCACTGTACATTTGATTTCGCATCTACCCCCGAACAAGATTCACGTTCTGTCTCCAAATAAGTCTCTTGCACTACCACTCTCACCATTGATTTCACTAACTTTGTTACTCAATTTCTCTGTCACCTACGCAATACCCCCCACACTAACAATGCTGTATGGATTCTAAACTGTCGACTGACTCATTCCAGACACTTCACAACCCCGCCTCACCTACACCAGCGCTAACAGCTGGGTCACCCAATCCCACTCTCCCTCCCTCCTCCCTCCCATTCCAGGAGAAACATCCTGGAATAGGACAGAAAGGGCCAAGCCGGGTGGTGGAGTGCCCGATATCCGTTCCCTACCCCCTCTCCGCTCACGATGTGGGGAGGACTCTGAAAGAACCAAAGAGGACCAGAACGACTCTGTGGAGATTCTGAAACATCCATGTCCCACTGAACGATTACAGAGCAATGTTCAGTGAAAGACAATTCTCACTTTAAACCCACTGGCAGTTCCAACAGCAGTTCTTTCTCTTCCAATAAAAAGCACAGATACGTCACTGCACAGAAACGCAGATTCAAAAATACACGGAGGTGTTGCTCAACACCCTAATATACGAACACACACAATACATACAAGGATTTAGGTATAGTCACACGCAAAAACACACAGAGATATACACATCACATACAAATAGACAGAAACACAGAAGGAAACACTGACAACACTGACTGAAATACAGACAGACAGACAGATGTAGACATGCAAACACACAGATAGCAAGCACATGGACACACACACACACGTATATATACACGCACACTGAAACACACACATGCACACATACAGACGCGCACACACACACATACAGACACACAGAGACACAGACACTTGTGTCAATAAGACACAAATTGATATGTTTTTGATTTGTAAGTGGAACAAAGGATTCTCGGGAAAAGGCAGAAGAATGAGGCCGAGATACATATAAGATATTATTGAACATAATTTCAGACTCGATAGGCTGAATGGTCTCAATGTGCTTATTTCCTTAATAGCATCTGCAGTCATTGTTTTTTTACCTAGTTGATATTAACCCTATTGCGAATCCTCTTGCAAGGATGCCTGCCTTGAAGAAGATTTCCTCCTGTCTCTATAAGAATCTCAGGGACTCCCTCTCCCACTGCAACTCCCTGGTACTTGTCCTACCTGCCTATCTTCTTTTCCACCTATCCACTACAATCCCCCTACCCCCGCCCCCGACCTATCATCTTCGACCCTCCTCCACTCACCTAACTCTATGCTACTTTCTCCCCACCCCCACCCTTCTCTAGCTTATCTCTCCACACTTCAGGCTCTCTGCCTTTATTCCTGATAAAGAGCTTTTGCCAGAAGCGTCGATTTTATTGCTCCTCGGATGCTGCCTGAACTGCTGTCCTCTTCCAGCACCACTAATCCAGAATTTGGTTCCCAGGATCTGCAGTCATTGTTTTTACCTTATTTCTTTAATGCTCCTGTGGAGTTATGCTATCAGGCATTCTCTTCCTGAGACATTAGCAGAGGCTGGGTGTGATACATATTTGATTGGAAAGTTTCGGTGGAATGTGGGAAAGGTTTGGTTTATCTTTATTCCTAATTATTGTGTCCTTTCGTCGGAAAAGAGGTGGTAATTTGTTGATCTGTTAACACAGTTTTAAAATAACAGTCCCACAATGAAACAAGGACGTTCCTTTCACTTTAGTGTTGTGCCACCTGTGGTGTCCTCATCCTCGGGGATCAGTAAAGACTCGGTTATTGAAGATTTACAAGGCTCAGCTCGACTGATCTTTGCTGGACAGAAGGATAGGTGTTTATTGGGAAGTGACAGAGAAATTGAGGAACAAAGTTACTGAATTCTGTAGTGAGAGTGGTAGTGTTTGAGCCTTATTTGGAGACAGGACGTGAATCTTGTTCTGGGGTAGGTGCCATAACAGATGTACAGTGCGTGTGATGGAGCAGAGAGTATCAGGTGAATCTTATCCTGACAGAGCGAGGAGGTCATTGTTGCTTGTCCTGTGTTGTGGTACATTTCTTCAGATCATCTCAGCGTCGACATGAGCCTCCCCGAATGTCTTGTCCAAGTCTCTCATTCATAACGGCACAGACCTGTCCCTCGGCTTCCACAGAATCAGGTTAGGTAGAGCTTGCAGATAGCAAGGAGAAGCAAATTGGTGTGTTATATATCGAAACCAAAATAGTACCAGAATGTCTGAGCATCATATGTTGGAAATTAGTTAGGCAAGTATTGAGGATAGTTGTTTTATTGGATGGTCTCAAGTTGCATCTAAACTGCATGAACGAAGTGATTGCTGAAGCTGTGAAAAATAAATTCTGTCAGTGCATATGAGGTGGTTGAAGAGTATGTTGTGCAGAAAACTAGAGAACAGGTTATTTCGGAATTGATGTTGTGTGGTCCGAAGGACGATTTGTTAACCTTAGTCTGAAGCAGCATTTAAGGAATAGTGACATTAATAAGGTGCATTTTACACGGTGTCTGCATACCGTGCTTGAACATTCTGGTCAAACACCATGGAAGACTGGAGGCTAGAGGGTTAAGTTCGCTTCACTGAATTGGGAAAGTGCAATATAACATTCAGTGGGAGACAAGCAATGGTTGTTAGAGTCATAGGGTCCGACAGCACGGAGACAGGCCCTTCGTCCCAAACTGGTCCATTCTGACAAAAATGTCCATCCACGCTAACCCCATTTCCCTGCTATTTCCGGTATCTTTCTAATCCTTTCCTGTCCGTGTATTTGTCCAAATGCCTTTTAAATGTTATGAATGCACCCACCTCAACCTCTTCCGCTGACACCTCATTCCATATGCGTACCAGCCCCTGTGTGTAAAACAGTTGTTCCTCAGGTTCACTTTTATTCTTTCCGTTCTGACGTTAAACTGATGCCCTCTCGTCTGTGATTTCCCAAACCTGGGGAAGAAAGATTGAGTGCATTCATTCTGTCCATTCTTCCCATGATTTATACACTTCTACCAGATTCCTCCTTCAGTCTCATACACACAAATTTAAAACTCCTAGCTTCCCAACATCTTCATATCACTCAGACCATTGAGTCGTTTGCAACATCCTTGCGAATTTCTTCTGCACTCTTTCCAGTTTAATAACACCCTTCCTATCGCAATGTGAAGGAAATTGAATATTGCTACCAGAATGGCCTCACCAGCATCCTGTATAATTGCAACATTATTCCTTAATTTAAGTAATCAGTGAAATGCACTGATTAAGGCCAGTGTACCAAATGCTTTCTTCACTGCCCTGTCTACCTCTGAATCAACTTTCAGAGAACCATGCACCTGAATTCCAAGGTCGCTCTGTTCCACTACACTCCTTAGGACACAATCATTCACCATGAAACTCCAACCTTGATTTGACTTTCTAAAATGAAAAACTTACACTGATCTATATTAAAATCCATTTGCCATGTCTCAGTCCATTTCCCCAGCCGATCAAAATACTACTGTAATTTCTGAAATATCAGAGTCACTTCTTCAGTCTCCATGATGCCGCCAATTTTAATGTCGTCTTCCAATTTACAAATCATGCCTGTACATTTTCATCTAAATCATAGATACATGTAATATGTATTGGTCCCAGCATCAACACCTGAGACATCCCTCTAATCACAGGCTTCCAATCTGACCGGAATTCTTCCAGTATTACTCTCTGCTTCCTACCATCAAGGCTATTTTGCATCGAATTTGCCAGCTCCCCATCAAATCCATGCGATCTCACCTTCCAGAGCAGCGTACAATGTTGAATGTTATTGAAAGCCTTACGGGAATCCATCTCGACTACGTATAGCACCCGGACTTCCACAACTTTGCTGTTCGCTTCATCAAAGAACACCAACAAAATTTGTGAGTCATGATCTACCATGCACAAACTCCCATGCTGACTTTGATGAAGGGCTTTCGTCCGAAACATCGATTTTCCTGCTCCTCGGATGCTGCATGACCTGCTCTGCTTTTCCAGCACCATTGTAATCTTACTTCGAATCACATCCAATCTTTCCAAATGCATGTATATCCAATCTCTCCGAATCTTCTCAGGTAACCTACCCACTAGATTTTTGGTTTGCTGGTCTTTAGTCCCCACGTTTATCTTTTTAGCCTTTCTTTAATATGGGCTCAGCATTCGCTACCCTCCAGTCGTCCAGGAGCTGTCTCGTTGGCCAGCGATGATGGAAAAGAGCCAAGCAGGGTTCCCACAATTTCTTCTGTACTCTCTTATCCTCCTGCGGTGTTCCTGAGTATAACTGGTCAGGATCAGGAGTTTTTTAGAAATACTGCAAAGTCTGAAAAAATGTCTATTTATTTCAGGTACAAACACCAAAGAATGAGAAAGTTACTCAGTGATGGTTAACATAACAAATTAGAAAATATATTAATCATAGGAAGTGACTTCTGAAGAATTCCAGATATTGTGGAAACCTGTGAATTCTCAGCAATTAACGATCCAGGAAAGGAAGGCCATGAAACTGATAAGGAAATCAAAAAGCGAACAAGCATGCTAACAAACAGAAACACAAAGACTGCATGAATCTACGATCTATATTTCAAAGGAAACAAGCTAAAAGCAAGGTGAAATGTGGAAATTTGTAATCGGGAGAGGAGACGTTATTGAGGAGAATAGAGAAATGGCCAAGAAAATAACCAGTTACTTTGCATCTGTCTTCATGGAACAATATCCAGGAAATCAACTAGAAATACCAAGCGATCATCTCGGACTTCTGCAGCTAAAGACATAAAGTCAATTCATATCAGTAACAAGATAGTATTTGAAAATTGCTGGATTGTGCATTGCTAAGTCTGACGAAACAGATGTACTTTCTATCAAAATGCCAGAAATACATCACCAATAGTAGTATTAATTGCACTGTCGATGACTGTGTTTTATTCTCCTGTACAGTCTGCAGAGACCGGAAACTATTGTGGATGAACGTGAAACAAGCACTGTAGATGAATGGAAGGGATCAAAACAGCTACAAAGGGAAGAAGACATAGTGTGGAGAACTGCAGACCAATTAACTGTATGGAAACTGTTAGAATCTATACACAGGATGAGATTTTTGATATTTAGAAATTAACAGCAACAATGGACAGAATCAGCATGCATTTCTGATCGAGAAATCATACTTGATAAACTTCGGAATTGTTCGAAGTTGTTCCTTACAGCACAGATAATGATAAACCAGTAGAAGTGGCATACATTGGATTTTCGGAAGGGTTTCTATACGATCTCAGTGAATTCGTAAATGCAATGAATGTGAAGGATATTTGAAGGAATATAGGTTTGTGGAAAGTTAAAGTTTGGTTCGCCTTCATTTAAGAGAGTCAGAACATTGATGTAAAGACATGTTGAAGCAGTTTCATAGCGTATTGGTTGGACTGTACCTGGATAATTGTGTACAGTTTTGGTGACCGAATCTCAGAAAGAATATACTGACCACAGAGGAAGTGCAATGGAGATTCTCCAGATTAATCCCTCAGATGGTGAGATTGCCTGATAAGTAAATTCGGCCTGTGTTCGGAAGAGTTTCAAAGAATGAGAGGTGGGTCATGAAGAAATTTAGAAAATTCACACAACATATGACGAGGTGGAAATTAACACAACGCTTCCCTCGCTGTCTATTCCACATTCAAGGCAAATAATAGCAGGATCTGGGACAGGCCAGTTAAGACTGCAATGTGGAGGTAATTCATCACTTGGAGGCTAATAATTAACACAGGGGCATGGACACCTACTAGCATGTAATTCCGACCTTGGCATCAGCCCTATATTCAGTGACCTAACCTGATTTCTGATGCAGTAACACTTCCATTTTGATATTCTCATTCTGTTGAGGACATCTCCCTGGTGTCACCCCTCCAATTTGTTACTTTAACTCAATCGATTTAAGGTAATAATCTAAATCGTTTCTTTTCCACAATGACAACTTCTGTATTTGAAGTAAATGCGTTTCCCTCTGTTTTTTCTCCCTGACCATGATTAAAAGCTCTGTAGCGTCAGTGATGCCAGTCTTATGCAGTTTCAGAGTCAAGGAACTTGTTCGCCATGCATTAATGTTCATTCCAAGTGTACGGCGCTCCATGTTGGACAGGATGTTTGAGCATCTTTGCCATCCTTCAATGGAAATTGTCCAAAAACGGAAATTGCTGAAGAAATTACTGAAAATGTTGCAGCATCTCCTGGAGTGAATGTAGAGTTAAACTTTCAGTTCCAGTGATCCTCTACAAAGCTCCCAGTTTCTTCAGCAATTTTTGCATTTTTATTTCAATATCCAAAGTTATTTGTTTTAATGAAAATTTGTTCTGTGCCTATTCATTTCTGGAGAAACTCGGCAGGTTTGTCAGCATCTGCAGAGACAGAAAAACAGCGTTAGCATTTCAAGCTCGGTGTGACACTTCTTCAGAACTGAAAAGGATTGGAAACTGGGATTTTGAATCCCTTGACAGAGGTGGGGGATGGGTGACAGGGAAAAGAGGGTGTGGCAATGATAAACGGGCTCTTAGCAGTAGTGAACGAATGGATGAAGTAAAATGTGTTTAAATTAAGCTGTGAATGGGTGAAAGGGGTTCTCTCTATTGAATACAAGATAAAGAAGTCACAACCAAACAAGGTCATAGGGAGGCCAGGAGGGAGAATTTTGACTATGAGGCATTATATAGGTCTGGCCACAGATACGTTTTCACTGTCGAGATCATCACCCCCTTTAGACAAAGGAATTCAGGTTTTTGACTTCTTATTGGCACTAGCAACCATTTAATTCTGCCTTAGCATTGTAATATGGGGAAAAACAAATAACCATATGAAGTTTGGGCTGAGTATTGTTTACCTGTCATGTTTAATATTGTTTAAATTTGCAGTGCTTATCTTTAAATGCTTGTTCTTGAAGTGTGGGAGGTTGGATGGTGACAGTGTAAAAGTTTCTAAAATCATGAGAGATATGGATAGGATGAATAACCAAGATCTTTCCAACAGCATGTGGGAGTTAAGCCATAGTAGCCATAGGTTTAAGGTGAAAGAGGGAAGATTTAAAAGTAATGAAGGGGCAACGTTTTTACACAGAGGGTGGTATGGGTATGGAATGAGCTGCCAGAGGACGAGTGGTAGATGCCAGTACTGCTACAACATTTAAAACTCATTTGGACAAACATATGAATGGTAAACATTGAGAGGCATATTGGCCAAATGAAAGCAGATGGGACGAGCTTAATTTGGAAAACCTGACCAGCATGGACATTTAGAAAAGCTTCACGCAGAGTCAGTGTGGGTTTGTGAAAGGGAAATTATACTTTGACCTGTAAAATTATGCAAATTATTTCTGCAGATGCCCGAGAATGTAACAAACGGACTTGATAAATGAGATCTGGTAGACGCCAGGCCTTCCAGAAATTTTCCGCAAGGTATGAAAAAATAAAAACCATTACACAGGACGGAAGCTCGTAGGATGATGGACAATGGATTAACATGGGATGATGATTGGTTAGCTCATAGCAATCAGAGAGTCAGGATTAATACGTTTTCTAAATAAAGGTGCATCTGCTGGAGTGCTACAGCTATTAGTCCGATGGCATCAGTTATTTATAATCTATAGTGATAGCCTGAAGGAGGGAGTTGAGTGCAATATACATCCGAGTTTGTGGATGACACTGAGAACCGAAAGGCAGGCTGTAATTTAATGGAGAGGACTTCCAGAAAATGAGCAGTACAAAGAGTCTTCCTGTGTATGAAACATAAAGGCAGCATGCTGATGCAGCAAGTAACTAGGTTGTTTCATTAGACAGATTACTGGGCTGAAAGACTTGTGTTATTGAGAATCTCTAAAATGGTGAGGCAATTATTCATTGGTGTTTAAATGAATGATGGGTGATACTGCTGAAAAATACAAGACACAGAAAAGGCTTGAGAAGGTAGATATTGAGAAGTTGCTTCAATTCTTGGCCTAAGTGTCGAACTCGAGGATATAGATACCGAATAAGGAACATCGATTACAATCTAAGATGCAAACCGATGTCTTCTCTCAGAAGGTAGTGAATGTGTGGAATTCCCTGACCCAGAGAGGTGTGGAAGGATACAAGGAGTCGGCAAGAAAGTGGAGTAGTGTCAAAGAGCCGAATGGCGCTCTCTTGTCCCTCAGCCCTATGTTCTGATGTTCCATTCAGCCCTTCCGACCTGCTGCGTGGTGGCAGATCGTGGCCACTCCGATGGTTTGGTGTAGTGTGGGAAATGTACTTGGAAAATCTAGGCTGGGTCAGGAAGTGAACCCCCACCCCCAATCCATGTTTCTAGGCTTCCCCTCTCTGTAACTTCTGTTCCAGATGTGGGTCATGTTGCAGCCCCAGGTACGCTGGGAATACAGGCCCCATACCCCACCCAGGGTTAAATCAACAAATCCTCTGCTCTCCCTGAATGCAACATTTTACAACACGATTTCCAGGAAAATAACCCGTCACTTTCCAAAAGTATAATGTGAAATGAATAATTAGGAACAGGAGTAGGTCAATCCGCCCATCAAGAGTACATCAGCCATGTTCGTATTAAATGACAGGGCAAGCCTTCATAATATAAGACCCACATCCCTGGAATACATGAAGTGAAACATCTCCAAACTGCTTCCAATTTAATTATAGCCTTTCTCAGATAAGGAGACAAAAATAATCTCACACACAGATGAGGTTATTTTTTGTTTCTCAGTGATGAGAGTATTTGGAACTATCTTCCCGGCAGAGCATTGGAGGCAGAGATATTGAATATTTTTGAGGCACAGTCAGAAGGTTCATAAATAATAACGGAGTCAAGGATTATCGGGGAATGGCAGGAATGTGAATTGTTGTGAAAATGCTGAAAGTGGTACAAAATCACACTGCTCCAGAACATCCAGGAATATAATGCAAAATAAAATGATAATATCGATAAATGCTAAGGGGGAATCTGAGATAGCGACGATCTGGAAAGTCTGCTTTGTTGGGCTCTGCATCACAGCACCGGCAAAGTGGTTGCCTAACCCACTCCATCCCTGCAATTTACTTAAAATTCAACCCTAAAAAAGTGATACAATCTTTACTGATCCCAGTTTGTCAAGTGGAAATGACAAAACACGGGAAAGGATTGAGTCAGTTCCAACACATGGTGCAACCGTTAGAAATATCAAGCATGCCTGAGGCCGCAGCTGCAACCCACTCTGCTCTTTCGATAGGCCCAGTTACTCACCAGGCCTTGGTCACTGAGTTCACCAAGTTATGTGAAATGATTGAAGGCATGATTAAAGAAAAGTTCAGCCGTGGCTAGAACCTCTACCACTCTCGGACGCACTCCAAAAACATGAGCAGCAATTTGACAGCCTTAGACACAGAACAGACGATGTCAAGCGCCGAACTGCAGTGGCAGAGACCGCGATCGATTCCTCTCAGGAGAGCATACAAGCCCTTGAAAAACAGGTCAGTACCTGAACGGAACATGGTGACGAACTCGAGAACAGAGGCAGGATGAAGAATGTTCACGTCATCGGTCTGCTGGCCCAGACAGCAGGTGGTCAGCCAGTGAGAATTTTTCGAGATCTGGCTGCAGTGATTCCTTCACTTCGAAACTGAAGAGGGACGGGTGAAGACTGAGGCAGTTCATCGGGTTACGGTGCACAGGTCAGGCCCAGACCAGCGCTCTCACGCTTGTGCGGTTACATAGTTATGGGATAAAGAAAGACTAATGGAAGCTTCCAGAACCCAAGGGAAGGATCCGACGGCTTTTATTCAGGGGTCCCAGGTTTATGTCCTTTCGCGACTTTTCAGCGGCGGTGATTGAGAAAAAAAAAAACCGTTTGATGATATAGAATATAGAACATTACAGCTCAGTACAGGCCCTTCGGCCCTCGATGTTGCGCCGACCTGTCAAACCAATCTGAAGCACATCTAACCTACACTATTCCATGTACGTCCATATACATGTCCAATGACGACTTAAATGTAATTAAAGTTGGCGAATCTACTACCGTTACAGGCAAAGCATTCCATACCCTTACTACTCTCTGAGTAAAGAAACTACCTCTGACATCTGTCCTATATCTTTCACCCCTCAAGTTAAAGCTATGCCCCTTCATGCTCGCCGTCACCATTCTTGGAAAAAGGCTCTCCCTGTCCACCCGATCTAACCCTCTGATTATCTTATATGTCTCCATTACGTCACCTCTCAACCTTCTCCTCTCTAATGAAAACAGCCTCAAGTCCCTCAGCCTTTCCTCGTAAGACCTTCCCTCCATACCAGGCAACATCCTAGTAAATCTCCTCTACACCATTTCCAAAGCTTCTACATCCTTCTTATAATGCGATGACTAGAACTGTACACAATACTCCAAGTGCGGCTGCACCAGAG
>NC_057717.1:43313620-43318493 GCF_004010195.1 Chiloscyllium plagiosum | reverse complement strand
GCCCACAATACCTGCTCCTTGTGAACCTCAATCACACCTAGTCTTGTAGCCTGTATCTCAGTAAACTCCTCGACAACATTGTCGTTTTCTAGAGTGAATACTTCTGAAACATATTCATTTAGTGCCTCCCCTATCTCCTCTGACTCCACACACTACTTCCCACTACTATCCTTGATTGGCCCTAATCTTACTCTCGTCATTCTTTCATTCCTTCAATACCTACAGAAAGACTTAGGGTTTACCCTGATCCAATCCGCCAACAACCTCTCATATATCCTCCTGGTTCTTCTGAGCTCTCTCTTTAGGTCTTTCCTGGCTACCTTGTAACCCTCAAGCGCACTAACTGAGCCTTCACATCTCATCCTAACATAAGCCTTCTTCTTCGTCTTGACCAGAGATTCAACTTCCTTCGTAAACCACGGCTCCCGCGCTCTACAGCATCGTCTCTGCTTAACAGGTACATTCTTATCAAGGACACACAGTCGCTTTTCCTTCATTAAGCTCCACATTTCTAATGTGCCTATCCCCTGCAGTTTCCTTCTCCACCGTATGCTTCCTAAATCTTGCCTAATCGCATCGTAATTGCCTTTCCCCCAGTTGTAACTCTTGCCCAGTGGTATACATCTATCCCTTTCTATCACTAAAGTAAACAACACAGAATTGCGATCGCTATCACCAAAGTGCTAACCTACTTCCCAGTTTAAGACCTATCAAGAGAAGAGTAAGGGAACTTGGGATTCAGTATTCCCTCTGGTACCCAAAGGTTCTCCGTATTGCATTTTATGGATCCATGAACTCGTCTGATTCTGCAGAGAAAGCGAAAACTTTGTGGACATTTTAAATTCCCCTATGAATTTTGTTTCGGTTTTGGTTTTTTGATATGTTTAGTTTTGGAAAGTTTTGATAGCTTGTCTGTTGTAGTAGTTTTAGTTTGTGTAGTTTTTAAGCTCTATGAGACTTTGTCTATTAATGATCAGTAATTCGAGTTCTTCCTCTCTCTCGAGTTCAAGTGTTGCTACAGTGTGTTCTGGATGATGATGTGCTTAAATGGTGTACCTGGAACATTAATGGGAGCCATTGGCCAGTCAAGAGGAAAACATTACTTTCTAGTCTTAAAAAAAGAGAGGGTGGATGTTGTCCTTTGCAGGAGATGCACCTTAATGACAAGAAACATTTGACGTTCCAGCAGGGTGGGTTTGATCGGGTTTATTTCTCGTCTTTTAATACTAGGAGTAGGGGAGAAGCCAGACTGGATAGGAAGAATCTTCCATTTAAATTACTTGATTGTATATGAACTCACGGGAGGCTCATAATCCACAAAGCCTTGAACTATGGTAAATACTACAATAATTTGAATGTTAATTGCGACCCCTACCAACCCCCCACCCCCGGCGCACACTCTTAAAATCCTGGTAGATGCATTTTCCAAATTCAGTCATCTTGCATCATGGCACATTATCGTAGAAGGAGATTTCAACTGTCTTATGGACCCCACTGTGGGTATAATTTCAAAAGGTTCCCCAATACCCTCGTTATAATGTAAGCAATTAGTGGATTTGTCTGTAGAACTAGATGTCTGGAGGCAGACCTACCTCACAAGTAGGGATTTAAGTTTCTCCTTTAACATGGAGAAATGCAATACGACGGTTGATCTCTTCCCCATCCCTGCAACAATCTTAGATTCGGTGGCATCCTGCACAATTTGGAATGTAACCATTTCTGACCATACTTATTGATTAAAATTAAGGACAATATGACAGATTCGAGACACTGGCGAAGATATCCCTTTATACTTCAGGCTAGTTAGTTCATTGAGTATTTCTGCAATGAATTCAGATCTTTCTTAGCCATTAATACAAATTCAACCAGTAACCCATCCATTCTATGGGAAATTGCTAAGGCTTATGCCAAGGGAATAATTATTCCTTAGGATGCAGCAGAAGGGGGAGCAGGAACGCTGGCTTGAGGCACAGCTGAGGGCAGCTGAGTGGACATACTGTGATAGACCCTCAGTGGCTAAGCTGCAGAGGATCACAATGCTTCGGTCTACAGTGAATTCCACCCTCACGCAGACAGCCAAGAAGGAACTTACTTTTGCAAAAGAAAGGCTGTTTGAACATGATTATAAGCCAGGCAAGTATTTAGCCCATCTTGCCAGGAAAACGAGCGCCGCCCTCAAGTCATTACCTCAATTAGGGAAGGTACTGGGCTCCTTACCTTCGATTCCAAAAGGATCAATGCAGCTTCTCTGAGATTGTCCGCCGAATTATTTCAGACTGAACATTGTGAGGATCGATGTATTAAGATGGAGACATTTTTCAAGAACCTGGGTCTTCCAGGAGTAACCCCTGAATAAGTGTTGTGTCTTCATGCACCATTATCAGAACAGGAGGGTGTGAAGCAGCTTCAGAATATAAAGGCGCATGTTTCTGATGGATTTCCTAGTGAAAATTTATAAATAATTTATAAACTTATTGTCAGGGCTGATGTTTAACACGTTCCGTCACTTATACAGCCATGGACCCCTCCTTCCATCCTTAAGATAGGCTCATATCTCTCTGATGCTGAAGGGAGGAAGACCCTGAAGGATTGTGTTTCTTACACGCCAATCTCAGTTTTAAATGATGGTTTCAACATCCTTTCTGAGACCCGGGCTTTAAGGCTGGAAATCTTGCTGCCATCCGTTGCTAAAGAGGACCAAGCAGGCTTTATAAAGGGCCGCAGATCTTCCTACAATGTAAAGAATTTACTCAATATGATCCAAGAGTGTCAACAACAATCTGTCCAGGGATTATTGATCCCTTCAGATGAGAGAAGACATTTGATTGGGTTGAGTGGCCGGATCTCTTCTGTACATTAGAATGGTTTGGTCTCTGCAAAGTTTTTATCAAGTGGTTGAGGGTCCTTTACCGTGATCATCTGGTTGCAGTTCTCACTAATGTTGTGCCAACCAGTAATATTAATATTTCTCCAGGCTGCCGACCAGTTGACACCTTTCGCCATTATTGTTTACGTTGGTGATTGAGCCACGGGCAGAGGCCATCTGTAGGGATACCAACATATCTGCTCCAGAAGTGGGAAAGAAGTCACGTAAGATTATATTGTATGAAGATGAGGGTCTTATGTTTTTTTGTCAATTTCCGCAATTTCGGTAGATCATGTGATGCAATGCATTAATTCGCTTGTTACCTTTCCGGACGATAAGATTAATTTTACAAAGTTGGAGGCCATGCTTATGGGAGGTCTGAGGGAAATACTTGATACTGAGGGCAAATCCTGGTTTCCTTTTAAATGGTCACGGGGGTGGTTTCCCTATTTCAGTATATTCATTGCATTTGTCTTTGATCATTTATTTAACGTGAACTCTATCCATTTGTTTGACAAAATTACACAATTCGGATAGCTGTTATTAAAATGAATGTCCTTCCTCATTTCCTACACCCTGTGTGAATGCTTTCTTTGATGTTTCCCAGACAGCAGACTCATGTGGGCGGCACAGTGGTTAGCTCTGCTGCCTCACAACGCCAGTGATCCGGGTTCACTTCCCACTTCAGGCGACAGACTGCGTGGAGTTTGCACATTCTCCGGGTGCTCCGGTTTATTCCCACAGTCCAAAACATGTGCAGGTTAGGTGAATGGGCCAAGCTAAATTGCCTGTAGTGTTAGGTGTACGGGTAAATATAGGGGAGTGGGTGGTGTGTCGGTGTGGACTTGTTGGGCTGAAGGGCCTGTTTCCACACTGTAAGGAATCTAATCTAAGATGTTTCGAAGAAACATAATGGCTGGTTTAGCTCTTTTATTTGGCACCATAAGCGATTCTTTATCAAGCTAACCAAATTTCAACTGCCCCACAGATTGTGTGGAGTTGATTTCCCCGATTAAAAACAATCAATTCAGTTTTTTTTCATCGTATGTGAGTGCCTGGGCCGCTGAGGTCTCGGCATCATTGTAGCATTGATCCCTCTGAGACAAAGTGAACCCTTATTAGTCTGTTAGTCTTACATAAAATGACAACATTTATGGAGTATTGTCATAATCTAATGATGATCAATACTGTTAAAATTTGAAGGACAATGCGTCAGATCGAGGGCATTACAGCAATAATCATGTTTCTTACCCCTATAATTGGTATATCGTGTTGTCAACCGGGGATGATGGATTCCAGACTTAAACTGTGGGCAGCAAGGGGGCTACATTGCTTGGGTGATTTAGAATTAGTAGAATCCCGACAGTGTGGAAACACGTCCTTGGACCCAGCAAGTCCGCTTTGACCCTCTGAAGAGTAACCCACCCAGACCCATTCCCCTACCATTCTATATTTACCCTGACTAATGCCCCAACTTACAGATCCTTGAGCACCATGAGCGATTTAGCAGTGGCCAATTCATCTAACCTGCACGTCTTTGTGACTGGGGAAGGAAACCTACGCAGACACACCAACTCCACACAGCCAGTCACTCAAGACTGGAACTAAACCCGTGACCCTGGAGCTGTGAGTTCGCAGTGCAAACCACTGGCCACCACGTGTTACTTGAGGGAGAAACAATGATATCATTCGGTCAAATAACTCGTAAGTGTGGACTACCTTGCAGAGACTTCTTCTGGTTTTTTTCCAGATTAGAGATTTGATTAAAAAAAACTTTTAACAGACACTTATAGATCCGATACAGAGAAGTGGGTTCTTTTTGCTACGAATACCCTCTCTCTCAGCACCTTTATCATGAGTTGGATAGTGTCCCCTCAGACAAGACTGTGCAGCTTCGTGACGTCTGTGCGAGAGAGTTGGGGGTTTAGATCTCTTCCCAGACATGGGAGGATATTTGTGAAAATGCTTGAAGGATTTTGATCTGTAATAGGACACATTCCATGCAGT
>NC_057717.1:43308960-43313120 GCF_004010195.1 Chiloscyllium plagiosum | reverse complement strand
AAGGAATCGCTGCAGCCAGATCTCGAAAAATTCTCACTGGACACAGTCAGTCGCCTGAGGCAGGAATTGAACCCAGGTCTCAGGCGCTGTGAGGCAGCAGTGCTTACCACTGTGCCACCGTTCCGCCCAGATCTCGAAAAATTCTCACTGGCTGACCACCTGCTGTCTGGGCCAGCAGACCGATGACGTGAACATTCTTCATCCTGCCCCTGTTCTCGAGGTCGTCACCATGTTCCGTTAAGGTACAGACCTGTTTTTCAAGGGCTTGGATCCTCTCCTGAGAGGAATAGATCGCGGTCTCTGCCACTGCTGTTCGGCGCTTAACATCGTCTGTTCTGTGTCCAAGGCTGTCAAGTTGCTGCTCATGTTTATGGAGTGCGTCCGAGAATGGTAGAGGTTCTAGCCACTGCTGAACCTTTCTTTAATCATGCCTTCAATCATTTCACATAACTTGGTGAACTCAGTGACCAAGACCTGGTGAGTAACTGGGTCTATTGAAAGAGCAGAGTGGGTTGCAGCTGCGGCCTCAGGCATGCTCGATGTTTCTAACGGTTGCACCGTGTGTTGGGACGCACTCGATCCTTTCCCGTGTTTTGTCATTTCCACTTGACAAACTTGGATCAGTAAAGATTCTATCACTTTTTTAGGGTTGAATTTTAAGTAAAATGCTGGGATGGAGTGGGTAGGCAACCACTTTGCCGGTGCTGTGATGCAGAGCCCAACAAAGCAGACTTTCCAGATCGTCGCTACCTCAGATTCCCCCTTAGCATTTATCGATATTATCATTTTATTTTGCATTATATTCCTGGATGTTCTGGAGCAGTGTGATTTTGTACCACTTTCAGCATTTTCCCAACAATGCACATTCCTGACATTCCCCGATAATCGTTGACTCTGTTATTATTTATGAACTTTCTGACTGTGCCTCAAAAATATTCAATATCTCTTCCTCCAATGCTCTGCCGGGAAGATAGTTCCAAATACTCTCATCACTGAGAAACAAAAATTAACCTCATCTGTGTGTGAGATTATTTTTGTCTCCTTATCTGAGAAAGGATATAATTAAATTCGAAGCAGTTTGGAGATGTTTCACTTCATGTATTCCAGGGAAGTGGCTCTTCTATTATGAAGGCTTTAACAGGTTACTCTTGGAATGAGAGGTGATCTTATTGAAACATACAAAACCTAGAGGAGAGTGGATTAGATAGATACCCACTGGGTGTTTGTATAGTACAAACTGCTGGTCACTTTTATCTCTGCAGTGTGGAAGCAGGACACCTTGACCCTTGGAACAGTATTCCCCCCCTCCACCCCGCCCCCGGACCTGTCCACCTACTCTATCCATGGAACCCTGCATTTCCCATGACTAACCTATTTGACCAAGACATCCCTGGGCACTACGGGCAATTTAGCATGGCTAATCCACTCTAAGCTGCATATCTTTGGACTGTGGGAGGTAACTGGAAGGAAGCCCACACAGACATGGGGAGAATGTTTAAAATCTGCATGAAAGGTTGCCCGAGGTTGGAATTGAACGCAGCTCCTTGGGGAAAGGAGGTTGTAGTGCTAACCACAGATCCACCATGCACATCCATTAGTTCACTCAGTTATTTGTGGCTGACAAAAGAAATCTGTTTGACTTGTTCCTGTCACTGAACCTGACCCTGTTTGAGACCTTTATCATCAGCCATATCACCAATCTGGTTACGTTTAAAATTTGTTGTGAGCAGTGGAGGAGTGGGACTAGAAAAGGAAACAGTGACACCTTCCAACCTCAGGAATTAGGAGAAATTCACAAAGTGGGATTTCATTCAAGTGGGAATTCTCTTTCCCAAACGTTTGGGATGGCCAGATATTTATATTATAACGAGGCTGACTTTGTCTAATTTTCGATAGACAGATGAATCAGGGATAATGGTGCATGGAGAGAAGAGTGCAGCTGGGACCACAATGAGATGAGCCATGACCTCATTTACTGGTGTAGCAGTGTCAACGAGCCGAATGGCGCTCTCGTGTCCCTCAGCCCTATGTTCTGATGTTCCATTCAGCCCTTCCGACCTGCTGCGTGGTGGCGTGGCCACTCCGATGGTTTGGTGTAGTTTGGGAAATGTACTTGTAAAATCTAGGCTGGTTCAGGAAGTGAACACCCACCCCCAATCCATGCTTCCAGGCTTCCCCTCTCTGTAACTTCTGTTCCAGATGTGGGTCATGTTGCAGCCCCAGGTACGCTGGGAATACAGTCCCCATACCCCACCCAGGGTTAAATCAACAAATCATCTGCTCTCCCTGAATGCAACATTTTACAATACGATTTCCAGGAAAATAACCCGTTACTTTCCAAAAGCATAATGTGAAATGAATAAATAGGAACAGGAGTAGGTCATTCCGCCCATCAGGCTTGACCTGTCATTTAATACGAACATGGCTGATGTACTCCAGGGCTCAACTCCACTTTGTTGCCGAATCCTTGTATCCTTCCACACCTCTCTGGGTTAGGGAATTCCAGACATTCACTACCTTCTGAGAGAAGACATCGGTTTACATCTTAGATTGTAATCGATGTTCCTTATTCGGTATCTATATCCTCGAGTTCGACACTTAAGCCAAGAATGGAAGCAACTTCTCAATATGTACCTTCTCAAGCCCTTTCTGTGTCTTGTATCTTTCAGCAGTATCACTCATCATTCATTTAAACACCAATGAATAATTGCCTCACCATTTTAGAGATTCTCAATAACACAACCCTTTCATCCCAGTAAACTGTCTAATGAACCAACCTAGTTACTTGCTGCATCAGCATGCTGGCTTTATGTTTCATTCACAGGAAGACTTCAATCCCTTTGTACTGCTCATTTTCTGGAAGTCCTTTCCATTAAATTACAGCCTGCCTTTCAGTTCTCAGTGTCATCCACAAACTCGGATGTATATTGCACTCAACTCCCTCCTTCAGGCTATCACTATAGATTATAAATAACTGATGCCATCGGACTAATAGCTGTGGCATTCCAGCAGATACACCTTTATTTAGAAAACTTATTAATCCTGACTCTCCGATTGCTATGAGCTAACCAATCATCATCACATGCTAATACATTGTCCATCATCCTACGAGCTTCCGTCTTGTGTAATGATTTTTATTTTGTCATACCTTGTGGAAAATCTCTGGAAAGCCTGGTGTCTACCAGATCTCATTTATCAAGTCCGCTTGTTACATTCTCAGGCATCTGCAGAAATAATTTGCATAATTTTACAGGTCAAAGTATAATTTCCGTTTCACAAACCCACACTGACTCTGCGTGAAGCTTTTCTAAATGTCCATGCTGGCCAGGTTTTCCAACTTAAGCTCGTCCCATCTGCTTTCATTTGGCCAATATGCCTCTCAATGTTTCCCATTCAAATGTTGTCCAAATGAGTTTTAAATGTTGTAGCTGTACTGGCATCTACCACTCGTCCTCTGGCAGCTCATTCCATACCCATGCCACCCTCTGTGTTAAAACGTTGCCCCTTCATTCCTTTTAAATCTTCCCTCTTTCACCTTAAACCTATGGCTACTATGGCTGATCTCCCACATGCCGTTGGAAAGATCTTAGCTATTCACCCTATCCATATCTCTCATGATTTTAGAAACTTTTACAATGTCACTACCCAACCTCCCACACTTAAAGAACAAGCATTTAACGATAAGCACTGCAAATTTAAACAATATTAAACATGACAGGTAAACAATACTCAGCCCAAACTTCATATGGTTATTTGTTTTTTTCCCATATTACAATACTAAGATAGAATGAAATGCTTACTAGTGCCAATAAGAAGTCAAAAACCTGAATTACTTTGTCTAAAGGGGGTGATGATCTCGACAGTGAAAACGTATCTGTGGCCAGACCTATAAAATGCCTCATAGTCAACATTCTCCCTCCTGGCCTCCCTCTGACCTTGTTTGGTTGTGACTTCTTTATCTTGTATTCAATAGAGATCCCCTTTCACCCATTCACAGCTTAATTTAAACACATTTTACTTCATCCATCCGTTCACTACTGCTAAGAGCCCGTTTATTTTTGCCACATCCTCTTTTCCCTGTCACCCATCCCCCACCTCTGTCAAGAGATTAAAAATCCAAGTTTCCAATCCTTTTCAGTTCTGAAGTGTCACACCGGGCT
>NC_057717.1:43304657-43307801 GCF_004010195.1 Chiloscyllium plagiosum | reverse complement strand
CTGACCTCATTCCTGCAATAAGACTGAAGACTTGTGCTGCATAAAGAGCCGTGTCCCTGGGGAAGCTGTTTCATTCCAGCTCCAACTCTGACATCTCCCTGGCAATGCGGAAAATTACTCAGCTATATCCAGTCCCCGAAGAGGAGAATAATTACAATCTGACCAATTACCACGTCGAAGTACCATCACGACAGTCAAATTGGTGGGAATTCTTTTTGACAGAGCTGTCATTTAGCACCAAAATAATCAGGTCAGTATGGTTTCCGATAGGTCCCCAATGTGGAGATGGTGCTATTGCAGAAATATCGTTCGATTACTAATCCAGACCAGGATAATGCTCTGGCAGTTTTGTGGAAGTTAGAATTAATTAATAAAATATCGAGCCCTAAAATCTGGTGTCAGTAACAGCGATCTTGTGTCCAATGTTGATTGTAAACATCGATCTCATTCCCCAATGTACTTTCAGGAAGTGAATACCCCGTGCTTTCCTGGTCTGGCCTAAAAGTGACTCCAGACGCACAGACATGTGATAAACTCTTCAATGGTCTCTGAATCAGCCAAGTAAGACACTCAATTGAATCAAACTGCTCTGGGGTCTGAAAGGATAAAACCGGACAGAACACCTGGCATCAGGCTCGTTATCAGAAAAGGGAATGGGAAACACAGTCCTGTCGACCCTGCAGAAGCCTCCTTCCTAACACCTCAGAGCTTGTGACAATATTTACACAGCTTTCCCACAGACTGCACACAAACATCGGGAAAGGAGGAGGTCATTCAATACATTAAGCTTTCCGCATGCACGTTCATGACCGAATATCTCCTCAATGCAGTTTTCCTCATACATCGTTCATATCCCAAAATATGTTGAAACATTGTGAAATATAAAACGAGAACTGATCTAGTGCTTTCGGCCCATCAAGTTTTCTCCTTTATTCAATATCTCGGCAGTTCTCTGATAACACTTGTTTATTAAGTACGATTTGACTGCAATGCGATTCGTGAACCGTTTTCTATTAAGTGAACTATCATCCTTGCTTCCAATCTGTCTCACACTGTCAGAGTTTGATAAATGTCAATGAGATCTCCACTCATTTTCCTAACCCATGAAATCCAGGCCCAGTCACTCCAAACTCTGCTCCCAAAACAAGACTGTCATCCCAGAGATCAGTGTGGTCATCCTTCACTGCTCTCCCTCAATGTCAGGTTTGTCCTTTACAAGGCAAGGAGACCAAAACTGCACACAATTCTGCACAATGTTTGGGATGGGGTCCCACTATGGCCCTGTACAGCTTCAGTATATTACCCTTACTCCTGTATTCAATTCCCCTGAAATGAAGGTGAATACACCATTTATCACCTACCTGCTTTCTGCTCCTGCAATATTGCTTTTAGTGACTGGTGTACAGGGAGATGCAGATTATTTTCAATGTTACAGCTCCCGACTTTCTGGGTCTATATACACTGGTCAGCGTGCCAATGCCATTCCCTGTATTGACTTCTGGCTTTAGAACTCACTGCCCTACATGGACTCGGAGGGTTGCACAAAATAAAACACTACCTGCTTTCTGCTCCTGCAATATTGCTTTTAGTGACTGGTGTACAGGGAGATGCAGATTATTTTCAATGTTACAGCTCCCGACTTTCTGGGTCTATATACACTGGTCAGCGTGCCAATGCCATTCCCAGTATTGACTTCTGGCTTTAGAACTCACTGCCCTACATGGACTCGGAGGGTTGCACAGAAATAAAACAAAAATGCAGCTTAAGTTCATTTAGAGCTTTTCAAATGATAGGCTGCCATTCTACTGTTCCTATCAAAGTACACAACATCTCATCTCTCCTATTGCTCTCCATCTACCACGTCTTTGCCCAGTCTCTCCACTTGTCTAAATCACCTTGAAGCTTTGTTGCATCCTCCTCATCCACTCACAAGCTGACATTGTTTAGTACTGTTAGCAGACTTGGGAATATTGCTTTTGAGCCCTTCAACCAAAGATATGATGTGTATTGGAAATAGCTGGATGCCAAATCTCGAACCTTGTTATATCTTCTAAGCCTTACATTAAAAAAAAAACATGGTTTTAATCTTACTCACTGTTTTCTGCCAGCTCTTCCATTCTCAAATCATAACCATATGTTTCCCGCAGTCCCACGGGATTCGAATTTGCACAAAAGGCTTGGGGCTTTATCAAAAATCTTTCTGAGATTCCAATCGTATTGCATTGATACCATCTCCCTAATTTTGCTTAAAGCCACTTTCTCAAAGATGATTCCCATTTCATAAATCTCTGTTGACTTTGTCTCTGCCCATTAATTTCAGTCCAATATTTTTCTCTAAAACTGTGCAGATACTATTTTAGTTGCTATTCCCTTTTTTCACCAGACTACATTTCCTAGTATTTCTAGGAAGTGTTATAGATTTTTTTCTTCTGTGAAGGCATAACTGAAGTATTTGCTCCATAGTTCTGCTATTTCTCTGTCTCAATTGTCTGGTATCAGACTGTAAAAAAAGCTGCACCATTTTCTCTTAATTTCTCTTAATCTATGTTCCAATGTATAAAGGCTGTGTTTACGTTCCCCTTTGCTTTCCCAAATTGTGCAATAACCTGTCCAGTCACATTCAGGGATGTGTGGAGAAGCACCCTCTGAGCTTCCTAGTGTGCTGTCATTCATTGAGTCCTCCTCTGTCTGGTTTCTTCTTGCAAAGTTCATCACCTCATATTTATCAGGGTGAAATCCCATCTGACATTGATCCACCCCTCTGACCGTTCCATCTGTATCTTCATGAAACATAAGGCCTTCCTCCTCACTGCCAACCACCCGGCCAATCTTCGTATCAAACACAAATGTACTAATGACACCCACCATCCCTCGTCCATATTTAGAACATAGAACATAGAAGGATACAGCGCAGTACAGGCCCTTTGGCCCTCGATGTTGTGCCGATCCAAGCCCACCTAACCTATACTAACCCACTATCCTCCATATACCTATCCAATGCCCGC
Organism: Chiloscyllium plagiosum; assembly: GCF_004010195.1. Classification (NCBI taxonomy): domain Eukaryota; kingdom Metazoa; phylum Chordata; class Chondrichthyes; order Orectolobiformes; family Hemiscylliidae; genus Chiloscyllium; species Chiloscyllium plagiosum. The sequence goes on along the minus strand of NC_057717.1, from coordinate 43,304,796 downwards.
TTAAATGCCCATAAAGAGGGAGAGTACACCACTGCTACTGGCAGGGCATTCCATGAACCTACGACTCGCTGAGTGAAGAACCTACACCTAACTTCAGTCCTATATCTACCCCCCACTTAATTTAAAGCTATGCCCCCTT
>NC_057717.1:43301671-43303081 GCF_004010195.1 Chiloscyllium plagiosum | reverse complement strand
GCAATAACCTGTCCAGTCACATTCAGGGATGTGTGGAGAAGCACCCTCTGAGCTTCCTAGTGTGCTGTCATTCATTGAGTCCTCCTCTGTCTGGTTTCTTCTGGCAAAGTTCATCACCTCATATTTATCAGGGTGAAATCCCATCTGCCATTGATCCACCCGTCTGACCATTCCATCTGTATCTTCATGAAACATAAGGCCTTCCTCCTCACTGCCAACCACCCGGCCAATCTTCGTATCAAACACAAATGTACTAATGACACCCACCATCCCTCGTCCATATTTATAGCTGCCTTTTTATGATAAGGTATAAAATCAAAAAAACATCAGCTTGTCGTCCAACAGGTTTATTCGGACGCACAAGGTTTTGAAGCGCTGCTTCTTCATCAGGTGGTTGTGCGCTTTCATGAAGCGCTTCGAAAGCTAGTGCCGCCAAATAAACCTTTTGGACTATAACCTGGTGTTATGCAATTTTTAGATTTGTCCACCCCAGTTCAAAACCACCACTTCCGAATCAGAAATCATAAGAGACACAGCACTGATCCTTGTGGTACACCATTGGACACTAGCCTCCAATCACACAAACAGCCTTTTATCACCACCCTCTGTCTCCTACCACTAAAGTTGATTTGGATGCAACTTGGCCAGTCAGGAATGAGTCCTACTGCTCCCTGGTTCTTCTGTTCCGCTGGAGGCACTTGTAGAATATCTGGAGATTCTCCCTAATCTTGCCTGCCAGGAGGTGTCCATTCCCCGTGTTAATTATTCCCCTCCAAGTGATGAATTACCTCCATATTGCAGTCTTAACTGGCCTGTCCCAGATCCTGCCATTATTTGCCTTGACCGTGGAATAGACAGCGAGGGAAGGGTTCTGTTAATTTCCAACTTGTCAAATGTTTTGTGAATTTTCTAAATTTCATTATGACCCACCTCTCATTCTTTGAAACTCTTCCGAACACAGGCCGAATTTCCTTATCAGGCAATCTCACCATTTGAGGGATTAATCTGGAGAATCTCCTTTGCACTTCCTCTGTGGTCAGTATATTCTTTCTGAGATTCGGTCACCAAAACTGTACACAATACTCCAGGCACAGCCCCACCAACATGCGGTGAAACTGCTTCAACATGTCTTGACATCAATGTTCTAACTCTCTTAAATGAAGGCGAACCAAACTTTAACTTTCCACTAATATATATTCCTTCAAATACCCTTCACATTCATTGCATTTACGAACTCACTGAGATCTAATAGAAACCCTTCCGAAAATCCAATGTATGCCACTTCTACTGGTTCCCCATTATCTGTGCTGTAAGGAACAACTTCAAACAATTCCGACGTTTATCAAGTATGATTTCTCGATCTGAAATGCAAACTGATTCTGTCCATTGTTGCTGTTAATTTCTAAATAT
>NC_057717.1:43294354-43301575 GCF_004010195.1 Chiloscyllium plagiosum | reverse complement strand
AATAAAACACAGTCATCGACAGTGCCATTAATACGACTATTGGTGATTTATATCTGGCATTTTGATCGGAAGTACATCTGTTTCGTCAGACTTCGCAATGCACAATCCAGCAATGTTCAAATACTACCTTGTTACTGATATGAATTGACTTTATGTCTTTAGCTGCAGAGGTCCGATATGATTACTTGGTATTTCTGGGTGATTTCCTCGATATTGTTCCATGAAGACAGATGCAAAGTAACTGGTTATTTTCTTGGCCATTTCCCTATTCTCCTCAATAACGTCTCCTCTCACGATTACAAATTTCCACATTTGACCTTGCTTTTAGTTTGTTTCCTTTGAAATATAGATCGTACATTGATGCAGTCTTTGTGTTCCTGTTTGTTAGCATGCTTATTCGCTTTTTGATTTCCTTATCAGTTTCATGGCCTTCCTTTCCTGGATCGTTAATTTCTGAGAATTCTCAGGTTTCCACAATATCTGAAATTCTTCTGAAGTCACTTCCTATGATTAATATATTTTCTAATTTGTTATGTTAACCATCATTGAGTCACTTTCTCACTCTTTGGTGTTTATACCTGAAATAAATAGACATATTTTTCAGACTTTGCAGTATTTCTAAAAACTCCTGGTCCTGACCAGTTATACTCAGGAACACCGCAGGAGAATAGGAGGGAAGAGAAGAAATTGTGGGAGCCCTGCTTGGCTCGTTTCCATCATCGCTGGCCAACGAGACAGCTCCTGGACGACTGGAGGGTAGCGAATGCTGAGCCCATATTAAAGAAAGGCTACAAATATAAACCTGGGGACTAAAGACCAGCAAACCTAAAATCTAGTGGGTGGGTTACCTCAGAAGATTCGGAGAGATTGGATATACATGCATTTGGAAAGATTGGATGTGATTCGGAGTAAGATTACAATGGTGCTGGAAAAGCAGAGTAGGTCATGCAGCATCCGAGGAGCAGGAAAATCAATGTTTTGTACGAAAGCCCATCATCAAGGTCAGCATGGGAGTTTGTGCAGGGGAGATCATGACTCACAAATTTTGTTCGAATTCTTTGATGAAGTGATCAGCAAAGTTGAGGAGGTCCGGGTGCTATACGAAGTCTAGATGGATTCCAGTGAGGCCTTCAATAACGTTCCACGTTGTACGCTGCTCTGGAAGGTTAGATAGCTTGGAATTGAGGGGGAGCTGGCAAATTCGATACAAAATTGCCTTGATGGTAGGAAGCAGAGAGTAATACTGGAAGATTTCGGGTCAGACTGGAAACCTGTGACTAGTGGAATGCCTCAGGTGTTGGTGCTGGGACCAATACATATTACATGTATCTATCATTTAGATGAAAGTATACAGGCATGATTTGTAAGTTGGAAGACGACATTAAAATTGACGGCATCATGGAGAGTGAGGAAGTGACTCTGACATTTCAGAAATTACAGCAATATTTTGATCAGCTGGGGAAATGGGCAGAGACATGGCAAATGGATTTTAATATAGATCAGTGTAAGTTTTTCATTTTAGAAAGTCAAATCAAGGTTGGAGTTTCATGATGAATGGTTGGGACCGAAGGAGTGTAGTGGAACAGAGGGACCTTGGAATTCAGGTGTATGGTTCTCTGAAAGTTGATTGAGAGGGAGACAGGGCAGTGAAGAAACCATTTGGTACACTGGCCTTAATCAGTGTATTTCACTGATTATTGAAATTAAGGAATTATGTTGCAATTGTAGAGGATGCTGGTGAGGCTATGCTGGAAGTAATATTCAATTTTGTTCACTTTTTGATAGGAAGGGTGTTATTAAACTGGAAAGAGTGCAGAAGAAGTTCACAAGGATTTTGCAAACGACTCAATGGTCTGAGTTATGTGGAGCGGTTGGACAAGCTAGAAGTTTTAAATTTTGTGTGTATAAGACTGAGGGAGGCATCTGGTAGAAGTGTATAAAATCATGGGAAGGATGGACAGAGTGAATACTCTCAATCTTTTTTTCCCCAGCTTTGGGAAATCACAGACTAGAGGGCATCAGTTTAACGTCAGAGAGGAAAGAATAAAAGGGAACCCGTGGAGCAACTGTTTTACACACAAGGGCTAGTACGCACATGGAATGAGGTGCCAGCGGAAGAGGTTGAGATGGGTACATTCACAACATTTAAAAAGCCTTTGGACAAATACACGGACAGGAAAGGATTAGAAAGATACCGGCAATAGCAGGGAAATGGGGTTAGCGTGGATGGACATTTATGTCAGAATGGGCCAGTTTGGGCCGAAGAGCCTGTCACCGTGCTGTCGGACCCTATGCCTCTAACAACCATTGCTTGTCTCCCACTGAATGTTATATTGCACTTTCCCAATTCAGTGAAGCGAACTTAACCCTCTAGCCTCCAATCTTCCATGGTGTTTGACCAGAATGTTCAAGCACGGTATGCAGACACCGCGTAAAATGCACCTTATTAATGTCACTATTCCTTAAATGCTGCTTCAGACTAAAGTTAATAAATCGTTCTTCTGACCACACAACATAATTCCGAAATAACCTGTTCTCTAGTTTGCTTCACAACATACTCTTCAACCACCTCATATACACTTACAGAATTTATTTTACACAGCTTCAGCAATCACTTCGTTCATGCAGTTTAGATGTAACTTGAGACCATCCAATAAAACTGAAGTATCCACAATACTTGCCTATCTAATTTCCAACATATGATGCTCAGAATTTCTGGTACCATTTTGGTTTCGATACATAACACACCAATTTGCTTCTCCTTGCTATCTGCAAGCTCTCCCTAACGTGATTCTGTGCAAGCCGAGGGACAGGTCTGTGTCGTTACGAGTGATAGACTTGGACAAGACATTCGGGGAGGCTCACGTCAACGCTGAGATGATCTGAAGAAATGTACCACAACACAGGACAAGCAACAATAACCTCCTCGCTCTGTCATGATAAGATTCACCTGATACTCTCTGCTCCCTCACACGCACTGTACATCTGTTATGGCACCTATCCCCAAAGAAGATTCACGTTCTGTCTCCAAATAAGGCTCTAGCACTACCACTCTCACTACTGAATTCAGTAACATTGTTCCAAAATTCCTCTGTCACTTACGCAACACCCCCACAGTAACAATACAATATGTTTTCTAAACTCTCGACTGACTCATTCCAGACACTTCACAACACCCCCCCCACCTACACCAGCACTAACAGCTGGGTCACCCATTCTCACTCTCCATCCCTCACTCCCATTCCAGGAGAAACAGCCTGGAATTGGACAGAAAAACAAAGCCTGGTGGTGGAGTGGCCGATATCCATTCCCTCACACCCACTCCCCTCACCATGTGGGGAGGCGCACACACACACACATCCAAAAACACAGAGACACAGACACTTGCGTCATTAAGACACAAATTGATATGTTTTTGATTTGTAAGTGGATCAAGGATTCTCAGGAAAATGCAGAAGAATAAGGTCGGGGGACATATAAGATATTATTGAACAGAATTTCAGACTCGATAGGCTGAATGGTCTCAATCTGCTTATTTCCTTAATAGCATCTGCAGTCATTGTTTTTATCTCGTTGATGTTCACCCTATTGCGAATCCTCTTGCAAGAATGCCTTCCTTGAAGAAGTTTTCCTCCTCTCTCTATGAGAATCTCAGGGACACACTCTCCCACTGCAACTCCGAATCTGGTTTCCAGCATCTGCAGTCATTGTTTTTACCTTATTTCCTTAATGCTCCTGTGGAGTTATGCTATCAGGCATTCTCTTCCTGAGACATCAGCAGAGGCTGGGTGTGATACACATTTGTTTGGAAAGTTTCAGTGGAATGTGGGAAAGGTTTGGTTTATCTTTATTCCTAATTATTGTGTTCTTACGTCGGAATGAGATGGTGATTTGTTGTTTAGTTAACACAGTTTTAAAATAACAGTCCCACAATGAAATAAGGATGTTACTTTCACTTTAGTGTTGTGCCACCTGTGGTGTCCACATCCTCAGAGATCAGTAAAGACTCGGTTATTGAAGATTTACAAGGCTCAGCTCGACTGATCTTTGCTGGACAGAAGGGTCGGTGTTTGTTGGGAACAGACAAGAATTGGATGGTCAGACACAATCGAATCGGCCATGAGCCTTCTGAATGGTGCAGCCGAATGAACAACGTCTGTCCCGACCCCATGTGTTGTTCCCTCAATCGACCCCTCGTGGCTGTTACAGAGATATACTGCTGTCCCTACCCCATGTGTTGTTCCGTCTTTCCAGTCCTCAATGCTGTTACAGGGTTCTGGACCACCCCATTCAGTCAGACAGGATCGTTACAATGAGACAGGCGGAGACCATTCTGCCCCTCTAAGCAATTACACAGGAATATAGAATGAAATAATTCAGCTCGTTCAGTACATTACACAGCCCAGGTGGAGGCCATTCAACCTGCCTGAATCGTTACACAGGAACAGGAAAGCTGTCGCAAACAGAAAATAGAGAATAAATCAAATGTTTATTTGCAGGCTGCAAAATGTAACTGATGGAGTGTCTCAGAGATCACTGTGGGGTCATCAATGATCAACAGTCTGTGTCAAAGATCTGGAGGAAGGGGAGGGAATGGCTTGGAGCACAATTAGCTCATACACCAAGATGGTTATTCAATGTGTCATCAAATGGAGGTAGTGAGTCTACAATGTGATTCAGGAAAGGACAGTTAGTGAGCAAACCTTCAGCAGAAATAACATCAGGTAAGTTTTCTATTTTAGCATGAAGGGGGAAACCACGGTAAACAATTTAAATAGATGGAGATTGCAGAACTCTGTGATTCAGGCGGTTTCCATGTTCTTGTTTCATGAATCATATGAAGTCAGTCTGCAGGTGCAGCAAGTGATTTGGAACGTAAGTGGAATGATGCTGTTTTTGCAAAAGGTATCAGGTTTAATTGCAGGAATGTTTTACTGCATCTGTACAGAGCATTGCTGAGACCACATTTGATGTACTGTATGCAGTTTTGATCCCCTAAACTAAAATGAAAGGATATAATTCTTTTCGAAGATTTTCGAAGAGGTTTCCCTTTAACTCACTCCTGGAATGCCGGCCTTTTGTAATGGGGGATTATCAGTTTCAACGTGAATACCTGGGAAAGAATTTATTATGCTTCAGAGAAATAGCAGCCTAATTGCTAGAAGTCTGTATTATAATGGAGGAAAAGCTGTGTTCATATGGCTGTAGGTATAATAATGGTGGCAAACAGCTAGAATAATATCAGTGCTGTTGTTGGACAATGCTTAACTGAGCATGTGATTTAACTGAGCATGTGGATGTTCCCAGAGATGGCTGTGCTGCCTTTGGTTGAGTAAGCGCTGAAGATGCATGAGATCATGCTGGTTTGTAATATAGCCACTTACTGAGTACAGTCAAAGGAACAAAGCAGCAACTGCCATATCAGAGCTTTCATGGCTGCCACTGCAAAGAATCATGAAATGAAAAACTGGTCTATCATGTCTGTGCCAGCAAGTGCACATCCAAAGGCTTTTTAAACGTTTGTGAGGTTACCTGCCTCAACCACCCTCCTCGACAACGCATTACAGATTCATTCCACCTTCCCAGACCGAAACAAATTCTACAAATCCTCTCTCAATCCCCGACCTTTCACTTTAAAAGTGTGTCCCTTTGTTTTTGATCCGTTGACGAAGGAAAACAGCTGCTGGCTGTTCATTCTCTCCATACCTCTGAGGCTCTTGTTCACCTGTACCACTTTCCCTCCTCAAGCTTCCCTGCTACAAACGTTTTGGACTGATTTGATTCCTTCTCTTGGCATGGTCATTAGACTGGCCGTGCCTGATGTCCTACTCACCTCTAACTTCTGCTCAGTTCCTGATCTTCTGCTTTGGTTTTCACTCCCCTGGTTTATTCAAATCTATTTGACTTGCATTAGCAAACCTCCCCACAAGGATGTTGGTGCTCGTCCAGTTAAGAAACAACCTGTCTTTTCTGTACAGGTCCACACCTGTCCTGGAAGAGACACCAATGATCCAACAATCTGAAAATCTCACCCCTGAACTAGCTTTTTAACAACATGTTACGTTATACTGTCTTCCTCATCCTTCCCTCTTTTCCACATGGCATGGGGAGTAATCCAGAGATTACAGAGGATTGTTCTCTCGCTCTCTCACTCTCTCTCTCTCTCTCACATACACACATACGTTCAGAAGAGAGACAGACAGACCACATGACTTTGCAGAAGAATAAAAAAACATTAAAATATTCGGAATGATAACTGGAATGAAGGATTTAGTTAAAGGGAGTGTGAGAGAAATTGCGCTTCTTATGGATGTCAGTTTGCTCGCTGAGCTGGAGAGTTCATTTTCAGATGGTTCATCAGTATACTAGGGAACATTATCAGTGAGCCTCTGGTGAAGTGCTGGTGTTATGTCCCACTTGCGATTTATGTGTTTAGGTTTCCTTGGGACAGTGATGTAATTTCCAGTATTGATGATTTTATGTCCGGTTCTTTTTCTCAGAGAGTGTTAGATAGAATCAAAATCGATGTGTTTGTTGGTAGAGTTCAGGATGGAATGCTATGCTTCTCGGAATTCTCGTGCGTGTTTCTGTTTGGCTTATCCTAGATGGATGTGCAGACCCAGTCGAAATGGTATACTTCCTCATCTGTATATAAGGATGTTAGCGATAGTGGTTCATGTCTTTTTTCTGGCCAATTGTTGTTCTTGTATCCAGGTGGCTAATTTTCTGCCTGTTTTTCCGATGTCGTGCTTGTTACAGTTCTTGCGGGGCTTATTCTTCCTGGAGGAGAACAGACAAATATGTGAACTTATTGCAGTGCTCAAAAGTATGGAAAAATATTGTAGAGTAAAACAGGAATACTCTGCTTCCGTTAGTTGGCATTACAGCATCAAGGAGTTCTAATTCCAAGATTGTCAGCAAAAGAGCTAGGAGTGAGATAAGGAAAAACTTATTTATTGAGGGAGTTGTTAGGATTTGGAATGGACTGCCTGGGAGAGTTGTGGATGAAGACTAAAAAGAGAACTGGATAATATGTATTTGTAAATATGAATATAACAGGCTGCAGAGATAGAGCTGGCAAATGGGAGGGGATTGGGACACATTCCTGGAGCTGATATATACACAGTGGCCAATGGCCTCCTCCTGTACTTTAAAGTTTTGCACTGTATCATCTGTCTGATATGAATAGAAGTCAGTATCCGATTATTTCCCATTGAAAAT
>NC_057717.1:43272123-43293854 GCF_004010195.1 Chiloscyllium plagiosum | reverse complement strand
AGACATTCGGGGAGGCTCACATCGATGCTGAGATGATCTGAAGCAATGTACCACAACACAGGACAAGCATCAATATCCTCCTCGCTCTGTCAGGATAAGAGTCACCAGATACTTTCTGCTCCCTCACACGCACTGTACATCTGTTATGTCACCTACCCCAGAATAAGATTCACGTTCTGTCTCCAAATAAGGCTCAAGCACTACCACTCTCACTATTGAATTCAGTAACTTTATTCCTCAATTTCTCTGTCACTTACGCAATACTCCACACTTACAATACTATATGGATTCTAAACTGTCGACTGACTCATTCCAGACTCTTCACAACACCCCCCCCCCGCGCCCGCAACTACACCAGCACTAACAGCTGGGTCACCCATTCCCCCCTCCGCTCACCATGTGGGGAGGACTCTGAAAGAACCAAAGAGGACCAGGACGCCTCTGTGGAGATTCTGACACATCCATGTCCCACCGACTGATTAAGGAGCAGTGTTCAGTTAAAGACAATTCTCACTTTAAACACACTGGCAGTTCCAACAGCAGTCCTTTCTCTTCCAATAAAAAGCACAGATAACTCACTGCACAGAAACCCAGACACAAAAATACACGGAGCTATTGCTAAACACACAAATATACGAACACACACAATACGTACAAGGAGTTAGGCATAGACACACGCATAAACACACAGAGATATAGACATCACATACAAATAGACAGAACCACAGATGGAAACACTGACTGAAACATAGACAGACAGATGTAGACACGCGAACACACAGAGAGCAAGCACATGGACACACACACGCATATATACATACAAACAGAAACACACACATGCACACATACAGGTGCAAACACCCACACACATACAGAAACGCAGAGACACAGACACTAGTGTCATTAAGACACAAATTGATATGTTTTTGATTTGTAAGTTGATCAAGGATTCTCGGGAAAAGGCATAAAAATGAGGTCGAGGTACATACACGATATTATTGAACAGAATTTCAGACTTGATAGGCTGAATGGCGTCAATCTGCTTATTTCCTGAATAGCATCTGCAGTCATTGTTTTTACCTAGTTGATTTTAACTGTATTGCGAATCCTCTTGCAAGGATGCCTATTTTGAAGAATTTTCCTCCTCTCTCTACGAGAATCTCAGGTAGTTCCTCTCCCACTGCAACTCCCAAGTACTTGTCCTACCTGCCTATCTTCTTTTCCATCTATCCACTCCAACCCCCCTCCCCCCGCCCCCGACCTATCACCTTCGTTCTCTCTCCACACTTCCGGCTCTCTGCCTTTATTCCTGATGAAGGGCTTTTGCCAAAAGCGTCGATTTTACATCACCTCGGATGCTGCCTGAACTGCTGTGCTCTTCCAGCACCACGAATGCAGAATCTGGTTTCCAGCATCTGCAGTCATTGTTTTTACCTTATTTCCTTAATGCTCCTGTGGAATTATGCTATCAGGCATTCTCTTCCTGAGACATCAGCAGAGTCTGGGTGTTATGCATATTTGACTGGAAAGAGTAAGTGGAATATGGGAAAGGTTTGGTTTATCTTTATTCCTAATTATTGTGTCCTTACGTCGGAAAAGAGGTGGTGATTTGTTGTTCAGTTAACACAGTTTTAAAATAACAGTCCCACAATGAAATAAGGAAGTTCCTTTCACTTTAGTGTTGTGCCACCTGTGGTGTCCTCATCCTCAGGGATCAGTAAAGAATCGGTTATTGAAGATTTACATGGCTCAGCTCGACTGATCTTTGCTGGACAGTAGGGTCAGTGTTTATTGGGAACAGACAGGAATTGGATGGTCAGACACAATCGAATCGGCCATGAGCCTTCTGAATGTTGCAGCCGAATGAACAACTTCTGTCCCTACCCCATGAGGTATTCCCTCAATCGACCCCTTGTGGCTGTTAGAGAGATGTGCTGCTGTCCCTACCCCATGTGTTGTTCCCTCTTTCCAGTCCTCAATGCTGTTACAGGGTTCTGGACCACCCCATTCAGTCAGACAGGACCGTTACAATGAAGCAGGTGGAGACCATTCTGCCCCTCTAAGCAATTACACAGGAATATGGAATGAAATAATTCAGCTCGTTCAGTATATTACACAGCCCAGGAGGAGGCCATTCAACCTGCCTGAATGGCTGCACAGGAACAGGAAAGCTGTCGCTAACAGAAAATAGAGAATAAAGACAAATGTTTATTTGCAGGCTGCAAAGCTGTAACTGATGGAGTGCCTCAGAGATCATTGTGGGGTCATCAATGACCAATAATCTGTATCAAAGATCTGGAGGAAGGGGAGGGAATGGCTTGGAGCTCAATTAGCTCATCCACCAAGATGGTCAGTCAATGTGTCGTCAAATAGAGGTAGTGAGTCTGCAATGTGATTCGGGCAGGGAAGATTAGTGAGCAAACCTACAGCAGAAATAACATGAGGTAAGTTGTCTATTTTGGCATGAAGGAGGATACAATGGTAAACAATTTAAATGGAGAGAGATTGCAGAACTCCGTGATTCAGGCGGTTTCCATGTTCTTGTTTCATGAATCATATGAAGTCAGTCTGCAGGTGCAGCAAGTGATTGGGAACGTAAGTGGAATGATGCTGTTTTTGCAAAAGGTATCAGGTTTAATTGCAGGAATGTTTTACTGCATCTGTACAGAGCATTGCTGAGACCACATTTGATGTACTGTATGCAGTTTTGATTCCCTAAACTAAAATGAAAGGATATAATTCTTTTCAAAGATTTTCGAAGAGGTTTCCCTTTAACTGATTCCTGGAATGCCGGTCTTTTGTAATGGGGGATTATCAGTTTCAACGTGAATACCTGGGAAAGAATTTATTATGCTTCAGAGAAATAGCAGCCTAATTGCTGGAGGTCTGTATTAGAATGGAGGAAAAGCTGTGTTCATATGGCTGTAGCTACAATAATGGTGGCAAACAGCTAGACTAATCTCAGTGCGATTGTTGGACAATGCTTGCACTGAGCATGTGAATTACCCTGGATGTTCCCAGAGATGGCTGGGCTGCCTTTGGTTGAGTAAGTGCTGAAGCTGCATGGGATAATGCTGGTTTGTAATCTAGCCACTTACTGAGTACAGTCAAAGAAACAAAGCAGCAACTGCCATATCAGAGCGTTCATGGCTGCCACTGCAAAGAATCATGCAATGAAAAACAGGCCTATCACGTCTGTGCCAGCAAGTGCACATCCAAAGGCTTTTTAAACGTTTGTGAGGTTACCTGCCTCAACCACCCTCCTACACAACGCATTCCAGATTCATACCACTTTCTCATATCGAAACACATTCTACAAATCCTCTCTCAATCCCCTGCCTTTCACGTTAAAAGTGTGTCCCTTTGTTTTTTATCCGTTGACTAAGGAAAACAGCTGCTGGCCGTTCATCATCTCCATTCGTCTGAGGCTCTTATACACCTGTACCACATTCCCTCCTCAAACTTCCCTGCTACAAACGTTTTGGACTGATTTGATTCCTTCTCTTGGCATGGTCATTAGACTGGCCGTGCCTGATGTCCTACTCACCTCTACCTTCTGCTCAGTTCCTGATCTTCTGCTTTGGTTTTCACTCTCCTGGTTTATTCAAATCTGTCTGACTTGCACTAGCAAACCTCCCCACAAGGATGTTGGTGCTCTTCCAGTTAAGAAACAACCTGTCTTTTCTGTACAGGTCCACACCTGTCCTGGAAGAGACACCAATGATCCAACAATCTGAAAAACTCACCCGTGAACTAGCTTTTTATCCAGAGATTACAGAGGATTGTTCTCTCGCTCTCTCTCTCTCTCTCACACACACACATATTCAGAAGACAGACAGACAGACCGCATTACTTTGCAGAGGAATAAGAAAAATTAAAATAATCGGAATAATAACGGGAATGCAGGATTTAGTTTATGGGAGGATGAGAGAAATTGCGCTTCTTCTGGATGTCAGTTTGCTCGCTGAGCTGGAGTGTTCATTTTCAGATGATTCATCACTGTACTAGGGAACATTATCAGTGAGCCTCTCGTGAAGTGCTGGTGTTATGTTCCACTTGCTATTTATGTGTTAATGTTTCCTTGAGTAAGTGATGTAATTTCCAGTATTGATAATTCTATGTTCGTTCTTTTTCTCAGAGAGTGTTAGATAGAATCAAAATCGATGTGTTTGTTGGTAGAGTTCAGGTTGGAATGCTATGCTTCTAGGAGTTCTCGTGCGTGTTTCTGTCTGGCTTGTCCTAGATGGATGTGCAGACCCAGTCGAAATGGTGAACTTCCTCATCTGTATGTAAGGATGCTAGCGATAGTGGGTCATGTCTTTTTTTCTGGCCAATTTTTGTTCATGTATCCAGGTGGCTAATTTTCTGCCTGTTTTTCCGATGTCGTGCTTGTTACAGTTCTTGCGGGGCTTATTCTTCCAGGAGGAGAACAGACACATATGTGAACTTATTGCAGTGCTCAAAAGTATGGAAAAAAGTTGTAGAGTAAAACAGGAATACTCTGTTTCCGTTAGTTGCCATTACAGCATCAAGGAGTTCTAATTCCAAGTTTGTCAGCAAAAGAGCCAGGAGTGAGATAAGGAAATACTTCTTTATTGAGGGAGTTGTTGGGATTTGGAATGGACTGCATGGGAGAGCTGTGGATGAAGATTAAAAAGTGAACTGGATAATATGTATTTGGAAATATGAATTTAACAGGCTGCAGAGATAGGGCTGGCAAATGGGAGGGGCTTGGAAGACATTCCTGGAGCTGATGTATACACAGTGGCCAATGGCCTCCTCCTGTACTTTAAAGTTTTGCACTCTATCATGTGTCTGATGTGAATTGAAGTCAGTATCCGATTATTTCCCATTGAAAATGCTCGCGAATATCTGATTACTTAGTGCAGCATAAGCATTTAAAGTGCAAGTATTGCAAGGCCAGCTTCATTTTGTGTCTAATTATTACTCAGAACATCAATATTTTAAATGTTGTATTCCAATTACGAAAACATATCTGTCATTGCTTTGGCACAAATCTCTTTGAAAAGGTTTGACTTTTTACTCACACGGTAATATGTTCATCGCTTTTGTTCACTGTCTGCAATTCAAATTACATAACATTCTTTCGAAAAAATTGAAGTTTTCAAATTATTGTTCACTAATATTTGATAGCACAAATCATTTATTTACTTTAATATTCACAGTGCATGTTGAACTAGTGCCATTTCTAATTCGCTGGCAAATAGCTGAAGCTTGTACATTTCAGTTAGAAATTAAACTAATTGATTATCTATAAATGTATAAGGACGCTAATTCTATTTGATTGTTCAATCGTTTGCTCACCCTGAACATGTAATCATTCAGAAGCCAACCACTTACAAAATATTGGAGTGACAATGCATTATTTTGAATCCTGACATTGTGTGTGTAATTCTGATCGCCAAAAGAGTTACATCCATGTTGTTTGTTCGATACAAAATAAAATGTACATTCTTTATTTTCTGTGTTAGAAAATCTTGACAGGAGTTTATATTTTAGTTCCACAAATATAGAATCAACCTAATTATTTTCAGAGATTATAGTTCAAACGAATAATCATCGTTGCAGTCTTATTCTTGCCCAATTCACGCAACTTAAGAAACATCTGATTAATACATGGGCCACCCAACAGATTGTATCCGAAGAAAACAGCAGCAAATGACAAGTCAAGAATCACGTTAATAACTGAACTTGGCGGAGCCTGCCTAGTGTAGGACACCACACATACTGTAATGGCATTCAGGTGAATGTAACAATGAACAACATAACTGAAGGTTTCGGGCTAACGCCCCTCCCCAGCTTCTCACACACATCACTCCCTTACATGTTCAACAATTGATAAGAATTCAGGCTGGGTGAAACATAAAACACAGAAAATTACAGCACATTTCAGACCCTTAAACCCTTGACGTTCTGCTGACCTTTTATCCTACTCGAAGTTCAGACTAACTGACATACTCTTCATTGTACTATCATTCCTGCGCCTATCCAATAGTCACTTAAATATCCCTAATGCAGCTGACTCTACTACCGCTGCTGGCAGTAAATTCCTTGCACCTACCACTCTCTGAGTAAAGAACCTATCTCAGACATCTCCACAAACCTTTTTCCAACCACCTAAATTATGCCCGCTCGAAATAACCATTTCTACCCTGAAAGAAAGGCTCCGGCTACCCATTCTATTTATGCCTCTCATCATCTTGCACACCTCTATCGAGTCACATCCCATTCTTCGTTGTTCCAAAGAGAAAAGCCCTAGCTCCCTCAACTTTACTTTGTAAGACATCCCCTCCAGTCTAGGCAGCACATTGGTAAATCTCCTCGGCACCCTCTCCAAAGCCTCAACATCTTTCCAGTAGCAAGGCAACTCGAACTGAATACAATATTCTAAGTGTAGTCTCACCAGATCTTTTTGGCGCAACAATATAAACTTGGGGCTCTTAAACTCAATCCCAGGCTAATGAAAGCACCATACATCTTAATAATCTTATCAACTTGGGTGACAACTTTGAGCGTCCTATGACATGGACCACACGCTCCCTATGGTCCTCCACACTGCCAATAATCCTGACATTAACCCTGTATTCTGCATTCAGATTCGATATTCCAAAATGAATCACTTCACACTTATCAAGGTTGAACTCCATCTGTCATGTACCAGCCCAGTCCTGCATCCTGTCAATGTCCAATTACAACTTACAACTGCCCTCCACACTATGCATAACTCCAACAATCTTTGTTATATCGTAAAACTTACTAAAGCACCCTTTCACTTCATCATCCATGTCGTTGAAAGAATTCACAAAGAACAGCAGTCCCAGAACCGATTCCTGCAGAACGCCACTGGTCACCGAGATCCAGGCTGAATACGTTCCATGTTCTACCACCCTCAGTCTTCAACTGGCCAGGCAATTATGTATCCACACAGACAGGTTTCCCTGGTTCCCTGAATCCCATGCCTCCTTATTTTCTGAATGAGCCGACCTTATGGTAACTTATCAACCACCTTCCTAAAGTCCATATACATCAATTCCAATGTGTTTGATCCCATCCTGAAAGAATTGAATAAGTTGTGTGAGGCATGACTTGCCCCTCAAAAAGCCATGCTGACTATCTCTAATCAAACTATGATTTTCCAAGTAATCATAAATTCTGTCTCTCAAAATCCTTTGTGGGCAGCACGGTGGCACAGTGTTTAGCGCTGTTGCCTCACAGCGCCAGAGACCCGGGTTCAATTCCCGCCTCAGGCGACTGACTGTGTGGAATTTGCACGTTCTCCCCGTGTCTGCCTGGGTTTCCTTCGGGTGCTCCGGTTTTCTCCCACAGTCCAAAGATGTGCAGGTCAGGTGAATTGGCCAGGCTAAATTGCCTGTAGTGTTCGGTAAGGGGTAAATGTAGGGGTATGGGTGGGTTGCGCTTCGGCGGGTCGGTGTGGACTTGTTGGGCCGAATGGCCTGTTTCCACACTGTAATCGAATCTAATCTAATCCTTTCCAATATTTTGCCCAAGGCAGACGTAAGACTGCCTGACCTGTAATTCGGAGGATTATCCCTGTTGCCTTTCCTGAACAAGGGAATAACTTTTGCCACCCTGCAATCATTAGGCAACACTTCAGTGGACGCAAAGATCATCGCCAAAGGCGCAGCAATCTCTTTCCTCACTTCCTCTGGTAACCTCGGTGCTTTCAATCTGGGTCCAGTGGACTTATCTATCCTTATGCTTGGATTTCAATTAGTCTGTACTTCACCTAACTTTGTCTACTCCCTGTCCAACCAACTGACTGACTGCTTTCCATTTCAGGGCTACATACAGTGCTGCCTTCCTGAGCAAACACAGTTCCAAATACCCTGTGAATCATAGAATGGAAAAAAAAATGTGAATACACCAATGTCTTCCTGATGAAGGGCTTATGCCCATAGAATTCACTCTCCCACTCCTCGGATGTTGCCTGACCCGTTGTGATCTACCAGCACCACACTTTTCGACTCTGATCTCCAGCATGCGCAGTCCTCACTTTCTCCATTACTGAGGGCAGACCCCTCTGCACACTGAGCAGGGAATTAATCAGCAGGAATTCATTGTATGTGGAGCTGACTGTTCAATTCTGGAACGTTGCATTTGATTAATACATTAATTAAAAAAGAAATTACAACTCAACAATTATTCATTCAGTTCCAGAGTTACAGTTTTAGTTCATGGAAAAGCAGCTTGATAACAAACAGTAAATGACTGAACAACTCTGAGGTACAGAATATTCCAGGTGCTATATTCCAGACTGGATGTCTTTTACCGTAATGCTGGGAATATTATCGGACCGACTGATGTGAAAAGGGGACGAGGTGACATGGAGAAGTGGACATTTTTGCCATCGCATAGATGTGTTTGAGGCGTGTCAGGGCTGACAACTCAATATTCTGTGGTACGGGAACTATAGGCAGCACAGGAGAGGGGTAAAAGAGAAGGTGGTGTTGCATTATTAGTTATGGAGGCAATGAGTGCAGTAAGGATGGATGATATCTTGGAAAGGCATTCAAATGACGCCTTGTGGGTTGAGGTTAGGATCAAAACAATGACAAACACACTGCTGCGGAGATATTATACACACCCAGATAAAAGAAAATACAGGAGCAGATATATAACCAATTCACTGAGGTTTGTAAATACAATAATAGGATCATTGTATTCAGACATTTCAATTCCAAACATTCATTCGGGCAGTGATCATTTTTAAAGAGAGGACAGATATCTTGATATTTATTCCAGAAAGCCTCTTATATCAACATGTACCAGATTCAACAATGGGCTGGGCTGTGCCGGGCCTCACTGTGGGGAATGAAGCCAGTCAAGTGTTGCATGGAGAATTGGGAGATCATTGTCGAACCAGTGACCATGACTCATGTTCTTTCGATGAGGGAGACAGATTGCATCAAAAGAAAGACAGAATCTGGCCACAATACAGTTACTTCTGGGTGAAATTGCAGCAGAACAGCGTGGGGGTGTCACATGCTCAAAATGAAATTCATGAGTATCACCGCAACATGTTCCACCGAAGATGAAATTTAGGAAAACAAACCCAGTGAAGCTTGGATGTCTACAAATATTCAGAACGGAATTAAAAATGAAAGAGAAGCTTAAAGGAGAAATTAAGTGAGCAGGTCAATGTAGGTCCCAGAAGAGGAGAGACCATGTATGGCTAAACGCAAGAAAGTAAGTAGAAGAACAAAAAGCGGGGGGTGATAAAAACATTAATGGGCGATATTGCCAAGAATCCAAAGACATTTTATCGATTTAGTAAGGGTGAGAGGGTAACAAGGGAAAGAATAGGGCGTATTCAGGACCGAGGACGCAACCTGTGCATAGAGCCAGATAATATGTCAAACACATACTACACGTATTGGTCTTCACTTTGGGGAAGCAGTTCCTGGATTCACTGTCTGTTCCTGCCAGAGGGACTTGAAGCAAATTGAAGCTAAGGAAGTATTGGAGGTTGATGCAGGATAAAAAGTGGGCAAATCCCGAGATCCAGATGAACTGTATCTTAGACTGATGTGGAAGATGATGGAGGAGATTACAGGCTCTGAAGCTTAGTATTGTTTATTGTTTTGTCTCTGGCCAAAGACGTGGTGTGATTGAACAGGACAACATCTATTGTAGGTTCAACTTCCACACAGAGTGCTAGAAAAAAAATCCATGGGTTTAAAGACCATTAAGTCTCACATCAATGGGAAGGAAACAATCGTAGAAAATTGTGAAGGTTTTTGAGGCTGGGTCATTAAACATTGTTAAGGCTGAGATGGACACATTTTTTAAAAAGGGTTATGGTGAAAGCACAGGAAAATAGAATGGAAGGTTATCAGAATATATATACGCTAATTGAAAGGAAAAGCAGACTCAGCGAGCGGATGGGTATGCTGTCGCCCATATGTCTAATGGTAAACTTTTTGTAATAGCTTGTATTCACTGGACCATCAACCGCTCTCCCTCCGGAGTGAGACATAGTGTGGAATGCAATCAATGGATTCAAGGAATTCATAAATGCAGTACTAATAGACAGAAAAGACCAGAGGACAGCGACAACGCGGATTGACTGTCAGGGTGAATATTTGCATCAGCGCAGTCACCACTACTAGAAGGAAGACCTCAGCAAGACACGCTTCAAGTCCAAGCATGCGCCTGATGTCAAGGAGTGCATGAGGCCCAAATGTTACATCAGTCTAGTGTTTCCCTCCTTCCCTAACCAAAACTAAATGTGGAATGGTCGATTGACATTCTATTAGTAGCAGAGTAGGTAGTAATGCTTTCGTTCAAGAGGCTTTGGTGAGCAGAAGCTCACCAAAACGTACAGGTAAGTTCAGGTAAAGTCCTTTTAACGCTCGTCTGGCAACAGTTGAGATGGCAGTTAGGGCAGTTGCACACTCCTCCTGCAGAATGTGGGAGCTCAGGGAGATTTCCACCGTCACTGATGACTACACGTGTGGGCAGTGCAACCAGCTGTAGCTCCTGGGAGACCATGTTCGGGAGCTGGACCTGGCTGCTCTCTGGATCACCCAGATACAGAGCCCTTCACAGAGAAGAGCTTTAGTGAGGTGGTCACACATAAGTCCCTTCCTTAGCCAATTTTCTGTAAAGACTGTAATATCCCAGTCCCATGTAAAGATCCACGCCCTGATTTCATCTGCCTTACCTGTCAGCCCTGTTTCATTTAAATAAACGCAATTTAATCCAACAGGCGTTCCTTGCTTCCGGTAATGTTCCAGGTAGAGACTAGCTGGGCGACCACCAGGAATTGCAAAGGGAGTAGACAGGGAGTGCAGGAATCCCCTGTGGCCATTCCTCTCGAAAACAAGTTTATCATTTATAATCCTGATTTTTGTGTGTGTTGGGAGATGGGGGATGAGTGTCAGGAAATGTCTGTTCAGGGGAAAGCAGCAGTAGCCAGGTTGGTTGCACTACGACTGGCTCTGGAGAGAAATGGGAAAGGATAAAGGTAAACAAGGTCTTAGAGATAGGTGATTCGATTCTTAGAGGGACAGATCGGAGATTCTGTGGCCTCAAACGGGAAACCAGGATGGTGTGTTGCCTATCAGGTGCCAGTGTCCAGAATGTCTCCGAGCGGCTGCAGAACATTCTCAAGGGGAAGGGTGATCATCCAGAAATCATTGTGCACGTTGGCATAAATTACACAGGTAGATATAGAAATGAGGTCCTACAGAGTGATTACAGAGAGCTTGGAGAAAAGTTAAAAACCAGGACCTCGACAGTGGTAATCTCCTGATTGCTTCCAGTGTCATGAGCTAGTGAAGGTAACAATAAGAGGATTTGGCAGATAAATATGTGACTAAAGAATTGATGCAGTGAGGAGGGATTCAGATGTTTAGATCTTTTCTGTGACAGAGTCGACCTGTTCAAGAGAGACAGGTGGCACATGCAATGGAGGGGGGACCAACAGCTGGGCAGCCAGTTTTGCTTGTGCTACACGGGAGAGTTTAAACTGGATTGGCGGGGGTGGGAGAGGGTGGGAGTGGGATGTACCCTCAAGATCAGGGAGGAAAGTGCAAGGCTGAAAGGAGATACAGTGATCAGAAACAGTAAGCTGGAGAGACAGTTCAGGCTAAAAAACGATAGAGAGCAAGGAATGCCGGCTGGATTAAATTACATTTATTTCAGTACAAAAGAGCTGACCAGTTAGGCCGATGAACTCAGGACATGGATACATATGTTGGACTGGGATATTTTAGCCATTACAGAAACATGGCTAAAGGAGGGACAGGACTGACAGCTTAATGTACCAGGGTAAAGTGCGATAGGCGGGACAGAGATGGTGGAAGGAGAGGAGGGGGCGTTGCATTTTTGATTAAGGCGAGTATCACAGCAGTGATCAGAGATTATATATATATATATATATATAAAGGATCAACCAGTGAGGCTTTGTGGGTGGAGCTAAGAAATAAGAACGTGATGGTGGCATTATTGGGGTTGTACTATAGGTCCCCAAATAGTCAATGGTAATTAGGGGAACACATATGCAGGGAGGGAGGGGAGACTTGCAGGAACAACAGTGTTGTCATAATAGGGACTTTAATGGGGCAGACTGTGACTGCATGAGCGTTAAGGGATTTGATGGAATGGAATCCATGAAGTGTGTCAGGAAAGTTTCCTCAAACAGTACAGTCCTGTTCGGTAAATGGCAAAATTTGACCTACTCTTCAGAAATAGGGCAGACAGGTGATGAAGGTGACAGTGGGTGAGCATTTTGCGACCAGTGACCATAGTTCTGTTAATTATCAAATGGTTATGGAGAGGGAAAATGAAACTGCTTCACACGTTCAAGTTCTAAATTGTGGCAAGATGAATTTTGATAGATTTATACAGGAGCTTCCCTGCCTCCTCCTCTCTCTTTCTATAAATAAAAAGCAGGAGACAACAGCCTCGTTTCACTTGGAGGTCGCCACTGATGATGTTACCTAGCCAGGTAATGAAACGTCTGGATATCAAACCTACAGCTCAGCGAGCAAACCTACACCGTAAACCTCAACTTGAGCTACAAACCTTCACAAACCTTGCGATCTGTACTATATGGATTTCAGTTACACCAGAACAAGATGAACCATTTCAGCCCATGGAGCCTCAGTCCCTCAAGTAAAAAAAACTGACTCAGTTTAGATCATGCCGCAACACTATCATTCTATTCAGCTACTTCAAGTCAGTAACACAGGAAATGGAAGAAGCCACAATGTGACTGGGGTATACTGGAATAACACGAGGCTACACAGAGCCTCAAGCCTGCCCTTCAATTGAGTAAGGTCATGGCTGATATGTTCTTGGCCGGAATTTCCCTTTCATGCCCAATTCTTTGTAGCCATCAACTCCCTGACGTGTCAAAACCCAGTAACGCCACTCCACGCCCCAAACGTTTCAGTGATGTAGCTGTCTGGAATAGAAAGGCCCCAACAGTCAATACCCTCTGAGAGAACGAAATACTCCCCCCACATATGCCTTGGCCTATTGACATGAACAAAAGATATGAACACAACGTCAGAGTGATTGGCCCTGATATTACGGCAGAATTTGACTGAGCAAGATGTCAAGGAGCCTGAACCAAATTGAAATCCCCACTGTTTGGCTCATTCGGAACACGACGTGGCTGGTGGAGATCAATCCTCTCAGTCCCTGGATATCTCTGTAGGCGATCCTCAGGGAATCTTTCTCGGCACAAGCAACTTCAGCTGATTCATCAATGTCTTTCCCTCCATCATGCGATTCGAAGTGGGGATGTTCAGTGAAGATCACACAATGTTCAGAACAACGCGTCACCTCCTCAGGTGCTAAAGTATCAATAACAGACAGCATTCAAACTTGTGCTGTTAAAGTCTCGGCAACATTCATGTACCAGTGCGATCAGAGCCTGCACATTTCCATGTTTAAAAAGAAGAAGCTCATGCAGCATCCCAAGCTGGTTTCACAGGAATGTGAGAAATCCATTCAACGCATCAAAACTATTGGTAAAAAGAAAACAGCCCATTCACTTCCTGTGGCCGACTATACACGAAGAGATTTTGAAAAAAATATCTGCACATGTTGGAATCCAAAGTAGACATGCAGGAGGCTGAAGATTACAACAACCAGGCAGCATCAGCCGGTGGATAAGGCAACGCCATGGTCATAAACCTTCTTCAGGACTGCGGATACAGTAAGGGAGCTAAATACAAAGGGGCGGGGCGAGAGAGGAGGAGGCAGGCAGGTGAGGTGGAGATAGGTGGACAAAGGTAAAAGGGTACCACTGGGTTGGACGATGGGAGGACTGAATATGGGTGGTAGCTGGAAAAAAGGTTGAACAGTGGAATGGAAGGGAGGGGGCAGGGGCTAGGAAGGGAGTTGGTGGATTAGAAGAAAGGTTACCTGAAATTGGAGATCTCAATGTTGTGTGGCTTGCTGTGATCTTCCAGCCGCCTGCCTGTCTACTATTACCGAGAAAGATAAGGAGTCTAGTCAGTACATCACACTGGTAAGCTTGAACCTAGGGTCGCCCAATAATGTCCATGAACCTTTTCCCTGGGACCAGGAGGAGGACATTCAGACTCTCAAAACACTAATGTATGAAGAGAAGAGGCCATTCAGCTCTTCCAGATTGTAACACACAGGAGGATGTCATTGATGCTCCAACATGACAAATCAATGAAGCATAGAAAAGCTGCTCCATGTTGCTCCTCCTGGCTCCATTGCTAATGGTACACACGTGTTACATTAACGATACCATGGTTTGCTGACAGTGAGGAGGGACAGCGGATGGTTTGTGCCAAGTCTCAAGGAGGCATCTCCCATCGCCGAGAAGACAGGCTAGTGTTCTGTATTGAGGTCAGAAGCTAATGTTAATGGAGAACTCTATCAGAGTGTGGATGCTTACAGATTTGTGAACAACATGGCGTTCAGTACAGGGTCACACACCAGCTGCACGTTGAGTCAGTGAGAGTTCATTCAGAACCTGGAGCTCTCAATTCACGAATATGAGGCCCCACTCAGGTAAGTACAGAATCATAGAGTCATAGAGTCCGACAGAACGGAACAAGGCCGTTTAGCCCAAACTGGTCCATGCTGACCAAAATGTCCATCCATGCTAACCCCGTTTCCCTACATTTTCTCCTGTGCTTCTAATCGTTTCCTTTCTATATATTTGCCCAATTGTGAAAGCATATATTGCAGATACACGCATGTTTTAGATAATGCTGGCAATGTTCCGTTTTGAAAATAATGAGTGTTGATCCAAAACCCTCAAGTTTTAATACAATCATCTCTTTTTTTGTAGTGATACAGATTATTTCTTTCACAGTCTCTTCGTGATAGCATCATCACATGGATTAGTCCGGTGATACTCCTTTGCACTGCCTCTCTGTGGCAAGGTGATCATTCCTTATAAAGGAGGAATAATCTGTTCATAGTGCCCCATTTACTTTCTGAACAACACTTTACGACAGCAGGAAGGTGTCTTCACTTCGATACTAGAATCATTTTTCAATAAAGGACAATATACAATTTACTATGTTGATTACTTGCTGCCTGGTATGAATTCTGTTAGCGACTCATGATCAAAGACACTCCGCATATTTTCGCCAAGGGCTCTTCCAATCCTCTAATCTTCTAATACAGACAAAAATAAGAAGGAAGTTATGTTTTGCAAAATCATTACTTAGCCTCGCGATCAGCTGTGCTTCAATCATAGCCACACCAACATCAAAATTACTATTGCCAACAGCGATGGTTGGAGATGCTGGGAAGGTGACATATTTGTGGTATTATTAATCCAGGGACCCATGTGCTGATCCCCACCCCAGAATCGAATCCTACGACGGCAAATGGTGAAACTTGAATTCAATAAAATCAAATGAAGCTATAAAACTATTGTCAATTGTCGGAAAATCCGACCTAGCACTCAAATGTCCTTCAGGTAATGAAATTTACCACCTTCACCTGATCGGGCTTACATGTGACTCCAGAAATGCATTTGTCTCTCAATTGCCCTTTGAAATTGATAAGCCAGCCACTCAGCTATATCACTCACTACAAAGTCTCAAAGAAATGAAACGACACGGACCTAAGCACTGACTATTTACAGCCCACGGACTTCAATGTGTCAGAAAGGCAGTTCAACAACACCTTCTCATTGACAATGAGGAAAGGGAATTTAATACTGGCCCAGCATCCCACTAAGGAATAAGGGAAGATAATGAATACACTTAGGGAAGAGAGACAAAGGGACATAACTCACTTTAAACAGTGACTTTGGTGTATACCAGACATGGCATGATTTTCAGTAATATAGGAACAGAAGAAAAATAAATAAGGTTAATCTCGTTTTTTATTTTCTTTCCAGCCGATCATGAACAATTCCTTTGTTTGCTTCTTGTTCTCTCTCCCTCTCTTTATCTATTCAACTCACTCCTCCCCTTTACTACATATGTTCTTTTATCTCTCCCTTTATCTATTCAACTCCCTCCTTCTCCCCTTCATAACAGACATCCCTGTCACCAACATCAATTATAATATTTTTAATCTATGTTCAGTTATGATGGATGGATAGTGGACTCGAAATGTCAATTCTATTTTTTCTCTCGACAGAAGGGTGCCAAATCTGTTCAGTATCCGCGGCAGCTTCTCGATTTATTTTTGTTTCTGATTTCTTGCCGTAATCTTTGTTTTCTTTAAATTTCAATATTGTTATGACATGGGATGTCTGCATTGCTAGTAAGGTCAGCATTGGTTGACCTCTCTAAATGTCCTTTACTGTGAGGTCATTCCTTCAGACAGTAAACATCCAAGCTCATTGCTGTGGGTCTAACATCAGTCTTAAGCAAAACCAGGTAATAATGCAGGATTTATTTACCAAAGAACATCAATGAAATAGATAAACTTATTGACAAAAAGCTTGTGCTGTTATTGTTGATATTCGTTAAATTTGCTCTAAGTTCCAATTCCTGTCATTTGAATTTAAGTTCTGACATCATCCGAAGTAGGACTTGAAACAGTGCCTTTAGTGTAGTAACCTGGGCCTCTGAATTACATGTCCAGCGACATTGCTTCTCTGACACATTGTGCCTGTCATTAATTTACTTTAGAGACAATAACAAGGTTCTGATGGACAAATTTGTAACAGACAGAGTGCTTCGAAGAAAACTGGAAACATAAAGTCTGAAATTTACCAAGGCACAGATAAATACTAATTTAGGACCCGCACTGACGTCAAGTTGGGGACTGGGAATATTACGGAGCTGGTAGTGGGTATGTTTGGTGATGGAGAGAATACCGAGAAATAAATCAATTCAAGGCAAAAGGTAATTTGTGATTGTGTACAGTCTAATTCTGAGATGTTTGTGAGGACTTGGGTGTTGGGTGTTTCAGAAGTTTATGGTAATGAATGGAATTTGTATTTGAAACTGAAGACAATATAGAACACAGAACATTACAGCGCTGTACAGTCCCCCTGGCCCTCGATGTTGCGTCGACCTGTCATACCAATCTGAAGCCCATCTAACCTGCACTATTCCATGTACGTCCATATGCTTGTCCAATGACGACTTAAATGTACTTAAATGGCGAATCTGCTACTGTTGCAGGCAAAGCATTCCATACCCTTATTACCCTCTGAGTAAAGAAACTACCTCTGACATCTGCCCTATATCTATCACCCCTCAATTTAAAGCTATGCCCCCTCGTGCTCGCTGTCACCATTCTTGGAAAAAGGCTATCCATGTCCATCTTATCTAACCCTCTGATTATCTTATGTGTCTCTGTCTTTGTCAAAGACAGGTAACGGAAATAACAATGAAGTTCAGCATGGTTTATGGGATTAATAAATGGATAGAGATGGAGAGACTTACCAGGAACACCAACAATAGCGAGCATGGGATAGTAACCCGCCTGGATAATCATCAATATGGCTTCTATCCGATCTGGTCATGTTGACCAATACCACAAAAGTTCGAAAAGACCCCAGGATAAGCTCCTGTCCATTGTTGCAGCATTCCAGTATAATGTTCTCAGATTCTGATCCATTAATGGAACATTCCAAACTATTCTCAGATGTTTATCTCTCCTCCTCCTGTCTCTGCAGCTGCGGATTCCTGTTAGTGTTGGAGGTGATGCATCTGCTGCTACAATGGGATAACGCGTTGTAAGAGGCTCCTTACTAATAGAAGATGGAAACCATCCAGTGACATAATTGGAATCCATGGAGACTGTCATCAATCACAGTCACTGAAGAAACAGATCGGTTATCTCCTTTCAGTGTAGTACCTTCAGATCACAATTATAACCGGACTGGACTGGATGCTGACATCACTGGCTATTGGTCACATTTCCCATCACCAATTGCTCGACTGAAGTTAGTTGTGAGGGAGAATGATGGATGTTTTCTTACCGCAGGCTAGATGACTCTGCTCTGTTGTCTATTTGCAATGCTGTAACCGCCTGAACCTCTCACCATCACTCCCAAACACATAACAAAAAAAGCATATACATTAGGGATTCTGAGTGTATCCTTGAGGGTTATTACCTTAAAAATGATTTCCTAATGTCGAAATGAGACTATCACATATTCAAGGAGATGAGAAATGGGCATTAATGCATTAAAACGTATTGCCAATGCAGTATAGAAAGGAGATGCTGTTAGTAGCGCACGAGCGATCACCTGGAGGTCATTTCTGAGTGACGAAAACACAGGCTTAAAAACAAAGACAGTTTTACACACATGGACTGCACCAGAATGTAGTTGAAGTTTGCCAGACGTAGCATACATGTCAGGTAATTGGAAATCCACAGGTGGTAATGAAAACTGCATTTTTAATAACTATTCATGCATTTGAGTAACCTTTTACAAGTCTTAATTGATTGGCTCGGTCCCCTACCTCAAACAATAAAGTGAGAATCAGTATTTGTTAACAACAATGGATTTATTGACTAGATTTCTAGAGGCCATCTCCAGATGCAAGATCACAGCTAAAAGGATTGTAGAGGAATTACTCTTTTTTTTAAAAAAAGATACAGACTACCAATGGAGATACAGTGATATCAAAGTACAAACTTCATATCCAAACTATTCAAGGAAGTTAAGGACCGCTTAGGAAAAACGCAATCCAAATCTACTGCGTACTATCCAAAATCGCAGGGAGCACTAGAAAGGTGATATGAAACATTAAAGACCATGTTGAGGGCTTATGGTCAGGATTATCTAGACGATTAGGGTAAGGGAATTCCATTTGTGCTTTTTGTGACCAGAGATGCATCAAATGAATCGACCAAATTTAGTCATTTGAGTTAGTTTTGGGGAATGAAGTGAGAGGACCGTTAAAATTGTTTAAGGAGAAATTAGTAAATCAATAAATCAGAATTCAATTTGGAATAGGTCTCAAATTTTAGGGAATGAATAATAGCGCTGGGGATTTGGCTCGTCAGCATTTAAATGTATTGCAGCTTGCAATGAAACAGGAAGCGGATAGGAAATCAAAAAAATGCAAGATTGCTATAGGGGATAAAGTATTAGTGTTACTTCCAGTAATAGGTGAACCGTGAAAAGCAAGGTTTAGTAGACCTTATCAAATGCAAAGGAAATTGAGTGAGGGTAACTACCTGATAGGGACTCCAGACAGAAAGATATGTCACAGACTATGTTATATTAACATGGTCAAACAGTGTTTTGACAGGGAAGGAAAACAAGAGGAGAAGGTGTTAATGATAACAACGAATAAAGAAGAGCCAAGTTCAGAGGATTCTGAACTGGACATTTCTCAAGTTAAATTGGACAATAAGGAAGTAGTCTACAATTGGGATAAATTATTGAGTTAACTTCCTGAGAAAGGTCGGAATGACCTGAATCTGACCTGAAACGTCTGCAAGCACTGAGGATGTCACCTAGACAGGGGACGAAACGTTTGCAACACAAATTCCCAGCTCGGCGAACACAACCACAGCAATGAGCACCCGAGCTACAAATCTTCTCACAAACTTTGAACGAGTTATTACTATCACATGAGGAGATATGCTGAAGTTAACTGGGATGCACTTATCTAATTGTGCATAATGTAGATGTAGGAGATGCTGTTACGATTATGAGAGGCATGGCACTAATCCACTGATTCAATCAACAAGCACATCGACCTGGACCCTACATACCGGCCACTGCAGCAGAAAGCTGGAACTGACAACCGGAAGTGGCAGATTCGAACCACTATAAATGCTGGAGAAAAGATCACAGAAGTGCTTCACAGGAGGCTCCCAAGCACTCAAGATGTCACCTAGACAGGGGACGAAACGTCTGCAACACAAATTCCCAGCTCGGCGATCAGAACCACAACAACGAGCACCCGAGCAACACATCTTCGCACAAACTTTGAGCTGTTACGATTAAGAAACATCCTTATAAGTATAACCCTCTAAAGTTGGCACACGTTCAGAAGGAAATTGAACACATGCTCCAAGATGGCATAATCGAAGTGATTTACAGTGACTGCAACTCACCCAAAGCCATGTTGCCAAAATAAGACAGTGCCCAACGGTTGTGTGTGGATGATCGCAAAGTCAACACAGTTACAAACAATGATGCATATCCAGTTCTGCGCTTGGAAGACTGTGTTGAAAATGTGAGACGAGTAATTTACATTTGTTATGAAAAACGTGTCAGCCACATTTTAGAGATTAACCAATAACTTGCCGTATTATCCAACTATGTGGTGTATATTGATGATTTGGTGACTTTAGACACTCATGGACGGAATATTTACAAGACTTATGAGACTTGTTCGATGAACTTCAAAAGGCAGGCTTCGTGATAAACCTAGCTAAACGTCAAAATGCCAAAATACAAGTCATTTCCCTGAGCCATGTTATTGGACACAGGTAAATGGTGCCATGGGATGTAAAACGAAGATAATTGGGGAATTTTAGGTACCATTGACAAGATAGAAAGACCTGTTGGGCATTTCTCCATCAGGTGAACGTTATTTGGTAGAAATATTCGAAAGCTGAGAAAGAGACTTTGATCTTCGTGTTGGCAATATGGCATTTCAGCGTTTATGTTACCAGCAACACATCTGAGCAAACTGTGCACACTGATCGAAACCCATTGAAGTTTTTTTGGAGAAAGTTAAGAAACAAAATGCTGGACTGTTTAGCCAGACACTAAAGTTAAATCCACTCAATTTGAAAATTGTGCATGAGGCACGTGTTGAAAACGTGATGGCTGATGCATTGTCGATAACTGAAAGACAGGTCAAGGCACTCAATGTTGGGAGTACCATATATTGAATCCGGATGTAGTTCTGCATGTTGCATGTTCATAGTAAGTGAATATATATGTGTGTTTTAGTGTACAAACCAATATTTCTGAGGGGTTTGAAAACAAAAGCCATCTTTTGTATATTGATGATTCAGTTTTATATGGGGGGGGGGGGAGGGAGGGTGGGACTTGTCACAAAGCTGCTCCCTTTACATGGTTATGTTGTCCGTGACTTTTTTCAGCAAGGTTCTAACCAACCCAAGGTTCCAATATGTCTCAATTTTGAATGGTTCATTGGGGTCCTTTGGTTTATTCTTAACAGATGAGACACCTGGCAGAACGCTTTCGAGACTTTAAAAATACTGATACAATCTAGGACACGTGGCCAGCTCTCCAGCTGCGAAGGTCAGTTCATTTCGAAGGTTAGTTGAGGCAGGGTCCCTGTTAAAATTGGATGGCCTCCCCCTCCTCCGGCCCTCTGACTTTGTAACCTGTAATCTTTTTGTGTAATTTTACTCTTTGTCCTAAGGGGTTTGTTTATTGGGATTGTTGAAAGCAATCTGGAACAGCGACATTAAGTTGTGATAGCCTGTCAGATTTGGATAGGAAAAGTTATTCGGATGTTCTATGTTCGGTTCGTTGTATTTCATTCCTGAATTTGTAAAACGAATTCCGTTTGTTTAACAATGGGCAATTTTACCAGCTAATTCACTCTGGGAATATGCACTATACACTTACCTTCAACAATTAGCAAAGTTATGGTCTGGACGACATGCTTAAAAAATGTTTTGCGGGGTCGGGCCTGGTCCGTAACAATGTGCAATAACCTTGTTCATTAAAAGTCATGAAATTGACGAATAAGGAACGAAATGAAAAAGATATTGGAGCGGCAGACGTCCGGTAGGTGGGCACCGCCATCCGACGCCTTAAAACAGCGGACCCGACG
>NC_057717.1:43262240-43271945 GCF_004010195.1 Chiloscyllium plagiosum | reverse complement strand
CCTGCAACCGCAGATTGTGGTGGTTCATGGACTCCCAGCCCAACTGCTTGTTCTGTGGCGCTGTAAAGTCGGTGGATCATGTATATATTGGGTGTGGGCATTTGCACTCACTTTTTGATTTTCTCAAAAACCTCCTCCTCTGCTTTTGGTTTCACTTCAGTCCCATGCTCCTGATCTTTGGGCACGCGGTACGGAGGAGAGAAGGCAGATCTGAAGACCTCGTCGTGGGTCTGCTCCTAGGCCTGGCCAAACTGGCCATAAACATGTCCAGGCAGTGGACCTGGATTGGTCGTTAGGGCCAACTGCCTGCCCCTCTTCTGCGGTTATGTTAGAGTCCGGGTGTCTCTAGAAAAGGAGCACGTGGTGGCCAACAACACGCTGGAGTTGTTCAGGGAGAGGTGGGCGCTGCAGAGTGTTGAGTTCCCCCCAACTCTATTTTGATTTAATCTCTGCCCCCCCGCCCCGCTTCACTGTGTGATCACACAGTATTACCCTTTGACGTGAAGGACACTGCTTGTCATAGGCCCGTCGGGTGTTTCTTTTATTCCTGCTGGTGGAAACTGAATAAAGATTCGTGCACCTTGTGTCCTTCACTGTGTCTCACGCCTGCACACACATATGGGTGCTGGGGGGGGGGGGCAAAGCACTACTGCAGATAGGCAGCAGTGTGGGGGTAAAAAAATAAAAATAAATGAAAAGGACATTGGCTATGATACAAAAAGGTCTGGGGCCAGTAACTGAGGAGACCTGTGGGGAGTATAGCAATATCTCCCAGTCACGAATATTCAACCATCACTCGTTCAAACAAATGGAATGAAGTGTAATGCAGAGCAAGAGAACAGGTTACTTTTCGTACATGGAATATTGAACGACAACATGAATAGAACAGTGCAATTTTAAATGATATGTACAGACATATATCATATATATATAGACTGTTTAATTACAGGTTATACAGATTGATAAGATATTCTGAATTAAAAACAGACACAGATAACAAAATGTCTGCGGTTTAATGGAGTTACAGCAGAGTTAGAGTGAGGATATAGTTCATTCTGTGCTCTTACAGAGATGATGGACTGCGTGACGACCATTTTTGCAGTAATTATTCTGACAAATAATTGTCAGAATTGAAAACTTCCAGAGCATAAGGAGACAAGCTTAATCATAAATCGCACAATGTCATAATTAAGAAACTATTCCTATTTTTCATCAAGTGTAGCTGTCTCTAAAATGCTTCTAAAGTTAAAATCAATTTGCTGAGATTCACACAAATATTTTCAGAACTTAAGGCGTACTTAAGGCATACATGAGTACTGGCACACATAATGGGAACAGCAATAGAGCATAATGGCCAAATATAACCGGGTTCAGCATCTAGACCGATTTAAAAAAGCGAAATATTAGAGGTAATGGAAATCTGAAATACAAACACAAGATAGTGGAGAAATGCAACAGATGATGAGGATCTGGGCAGAGAAACAGAGTTAACATATCGAGTCGGATATGAACCTGTTCTGAACAAATCATACTGTACTCAAAAAGTTAATTCCGTTTTTCTCTGCTCCGATACTGCCTGAACTGCTGGGTTTCTCTCCAGCACTTTCAATTGGTGCAATGGTAAGAGACAGAGTAATAGTAGGCCGTTGCTTTTTGGACTGGAGGCTTGTGACCAACAGTGCTCCACAGACTTGGTTCTTTGCTATCATTGTTTGTCATTTATGTAAATAATTTGGAATAGAATGTAGAAAGCATGGTAAGTAACTTTGTGGATGACACCACAATTGGTGGCAGAGTGGACAGTGAAGAAGGTTTTCTAAGATTACAAAAGGATGTTGATCTAATGGGTGAATAAGCTGACAAATAGCAGATAGAGTTCAATCTGGATGAATGAGAGGTGCAGACAATAGTGTGCGTTTGCTGCTGTTTAGTGCACCAGGAATGAGATGACTATATCGATATCCTTCCTGAACTTAAAGAGGCCTTACCCTTTCCATGGTTACCCTCTTACTGCGAATGTAGTTGTACAATATCTTTGGATTATCGTTAACCTTATCTGTCCATGCTAGAAAATATCTCCTTTTTGCTTTCCTGATTATCTCGAAATAATGCCCAACACTCTTTGTATTGCTGAAGTGATTCAATTGAATGAAGTTGACTATATCTAAAGTAAGACTCTCTTTTATTCTTGACTACAACGTCAATAATTTTGGTCATACATTGTTCCTTAATCATACCAGCCCCTACCCTTCACTGCAACAGGAACATAATGCCTCTCAACAGATGATACATCTGGCAGAACGCTTTCGAGATTTTAAAAATACTGGTACAATCTAGGACACGTGGCCAGCTCTCCAGCTGCGAAGGTCAGTTCATTTCGAGGGTTAGTTGACGCAGGGTCCCCGTTAAAACTGGATGGCCTCCCCCTCCTCCTGCCCTCTGACTTCGTAACCTGTAATCTTTTTGTGTAATTTTACTCTTTGTCCTAAGGGGTTTGTTTATTGGGATTGTTGAAAGCAATCTGGAACAGTGACATTAAGTTGTGATAGCCTGTCAGATTTGGATAGGAAAAGTTATTCGGATGTTCTATGTTCGGTTCGTTGTATTTCATTCCTGAATTTGTAAAACGAATTCCGTTTGTTTAACACTGGGCAATTTAACCAGCTAATTCACTCTGGGAATATGCACTATACACTTACCTTCAACAATTAGCAAAGTTATGGTCTGGACGACATGCTTAAAAAATGTTTTGCGGGGTCGGGCCTGGTCCGTAACAATGTGCAATAACCTTGTTCATTAAAAGTCATGAAATTGACGAATAAGGAATGAAATGAAAAGGATATTGGAGCGGCAGACATCCGGTAGGTGGTCACCACCATCCGACGCCTTAAAACAGCGGACCCGACGTAGTGCACCAGTTGGAGGATGCTCAGGTGTGCGGTGGGATCCCGTCCGCGCTCACCCCAGCCCGGACGGAATTTCACATTGGCCCCAAGGTCCCGTACTTCCCGCAGGAACCTGTGCCCGCAACCTGAGTCGCCTCAGGAATTTTAATTTCGTCCCTTTTAAAGACGTAAAAAGGCTGGCCAGGTATCGAGTGCTGCTGCACACCGTCCACTTCTTCACCCTCACCCACCGTCCGGACACGCCTTGGCATGCTCATTTGCCATCGGGCAGTGGGGATCCGCAGTGGAGGGCTCTTTACACGGGAGTCCCCCTCTTTCTCTCGGGGATCTGGGGTGGAGGCTGTTGCACGCAGCAGTCCCCTGCAACCGCAGATTGTGGTGGTTCATGGACTCCCAGCCCAACTGCTTGTTCTGTGGCGCTGTAAAGTCGGTGGATCATGTATATATTGGGTGTGGGCATTTGCACTCACTTTTTGATTTCCTCAAAAACCTCCTCCTCTGCTTTTGGTTTCACTTCAGTCCCATGCTCCTGATCTTTGGGCACGCGGTACGGAGGAGAGAAGGCAGATCTGAAGACCTCTCGTGGGTCTGCTCCTAGGCCTGGCCAAACTGGCCATAAACATGTCCAGGCAGTGGACCTGGATTGGTCGTTAGGGCCAACTGCCTGCCCCTCTTCTGCGGTTATGTTAGAGCACACACATAAGGGTGCTGGGGTGGGGTGGGGTGGGTGGGGGGGGAAGCACTACTGCTGCTAGGCGGTAGTGTGTGGGTAAAAAAATAAAAATAAATGAAAAGGATATTGGCTATGATGGGGCCAGTAACTGAGGAGACCTGAGGGGAGTATAGCAATATCTCCCAGTCACGAAAATTCAACCATCACTCGTTCAAACAATTGGAATGAAGTGTAATGCAAAGCAAGAGAACAGGTTACTTTTCGTACATGGAATATTGAATGACAACGTGAATAGAACAGTGCAATTTTAAATGTTATGTACAGACAAATATATATATATATATATATATATAGACTGTTTAATTACAGGTTATACAGATTGATAAGATATTCTGAATTAAGAACAGACACAGATAACAAAATGTCTGCGGTTTAATGGAGTTACAGCAATGTTAGAGTGAGGATATAGTTCATTCTGTGCTGGTACAGAGATGATGGACTTCGTGACCACCATTTTTGCTGTAATTATTCTGACAAATAATTGTCAGAATTGAAAACTTCCAGAGCCTAAGGAGACAAGCTTAATCATAAATCGCACAATGTCATAATTAAGAAACTATTCCTATTTTTTCATCAAGTGTAGCTGTCTCTAAAATGCTTTCAAAATTAAAATCAATTTGCTGAGATTCACACAAATATTTTCAGAACTTAAAGAAGGAAAAGACTCTCGTTTCATACATGTGTACTGGCACAAATAATTGGAACAGCAATGGATCATAATGTCCAAATATAACCGGGTTCAGCATCTAGACCAATTTAACAAAGCAATATATTAGAGGTAATGGAAATCTGAAATACAAACACAAGGTAGTGGAGAAATGCAACAGATGATGCAGGATCTGGGCAGGGAAACAGAGTTAACATATCGAGTCGGATATGAACCTGTTCTGAACAAATCATACTGGACTCAAGAAGTTAATTTCGTTTTTCTCTGCTCAGATCCTCCCTGAACTGCTGGGTTTCTCTCCAGCACTTTCAATTGGTGCAATGATAGGACACAGAGTAATGATAGGCCATTGCTTTTTGAACTGGAGGCTTGTGACCAACAGTGCTCCACAGACTTGTTTTTTTGTTCTAATTGTTTGTCATTTATGTAAATAATTTGGAATAAAATACAGAAAGCATGGCAAGTAACTTTGTGGATGACACCACAATTGGTGGCAGAGTGGACAGTGAAGAAGGTTTTCTAAGATAACAAAAGGATGTTGATCGAATGGGTGAAATAGCTGACAAATAGCAGATAGAGTTCAATCTGGATGAATGAGAGGTACAGACAATAGTTTGTGTTTGCTGCTGTCTAGTGCATGAATGAGATGACTATATCGATATTCTTCATGAACTTAAAGAGTCCTTACCCTTTCCATGGTTACCCTCTTACTGCTAATGTAGTTGTACAATATCTTTGGATTATCGTTAACCTTATCTGTCCATGCTAAAACTATCTCCTTTTTGCTTTCCTGATTTATCTCGAAATAATGCCCAACACTCTTTGTATTGCTGAAGTGATTCAATTGAATGGAGTTGACTATATCTAAAGTAAAACTCTCTTTTATTCTTGACTACAACGTCAATAATTTTGGTCATCCGTTGTTCCTTAATCTTACCAGCCTTGCCCTTCACTCCAACAGGAACATAATGCCTCTCAACTCTCGTTGTCACACTGTTGAACGCCTCCCATTTGTCAGACATTGTTTTACCTGTGAACAGTCTACTCCAGTCAAACTTGGTGAGTCCTTGTCCCATGCTATTAACATTTATGGTACGGCAATTAAAAAGATAATATTAGTGGAAGGCGTGTTTTCCATTACCATTTTGAAACGAATAGAGTTATGATTGCAAGACTCAAAGTATTCCCCAATGTTTACTTCAATCACTTGCTCTGCCCATTGCACAAAAGAAAGTCTAGCTTTACTCCATATCAATTAGACTCATCCACATATCAATGAAGAGCATTTTTTGAACACATTTGGCAAATTCTTCGCCATTCAACCCTTTAACACTATGGTAGTCCCAAACAATTTTTAGAAAATTAAAATCACCCATTCTTACAACCTTATTAGCTTACATATATCCTATAACACCCTGCATGCTTGTTTCTCAATTTCTTTCTTACTGTTGGAGAGCATATAGTACAACACAATCAACGTGCTCTTTCCTTTCTTATTTTTAACTTCAACCAATATATTTTCACTGTTAGGTTTGTCACAAATGAGCATACCACACAATCACTTCAAAGTGATCTTTACTTTCTTATTTTTAATGCTACCCATATATTTTAACTGGATGATTTTTTTTTTCAGAAATACCTCCCTCAGTTCCAGCAATAATTTATTCCTTAATCAAAAATGGCAGGCCTCCCCATTCCCGCCCATGGCATGTCTCCTTTTCTATTCTTTCTATGATACCCAAAACCCTGAAACGTGAACATCTCTCAGGCAAAAGCGAGTGCTGCAAAAGCAGGAGATTAGAGTCGTGAGTGTCGTGCTGGAAAAAGCGCAGCAGGTCAGGCAGCATTTGAGGATCAGAAAATCGATGTTTCGGGCAAAAGCCTTTCATCAGCCCGTTCCCGATAAGGGGGTTTTGCTCGAAACGTCGCTAATCCTGCTCCTCAGGTGCTGCCTGACCTGCTGTGCTTTTCCTGCACTACACTCTTAGTCTGAACATCTCTCAAAGAATATCCTGGAATAAATATGATGTCCCAATCCCATGTTCTTAAACATGCCCTGAGTTCAACATCTTCCCCGTAAGACCTCTTCCGTTGAAATAAATGCAATTTAGTGCTTGAGAATTATTGTATACGATGACGTTTTCGTCTTTCTTTTCTAATTGACATGCTCTCTTCACGCTCATAACCGTCTCCAGCCGTCATACCATTAACACTGCGACTCAGAATCCCTCCGTTGCCCTCTCTATCAATGTAAAGTCTCCATACATAGACTGAGCTAATCTCCCTGCTAAGATATTGGTTGCTTTCCAGTTTAGATTAGACCAATCCTTTTTGAACAGGTCTTTTATATACCAAAACACATTTCAATTTCCCACTAAAAAATACCTCAACAATAAACTAGCTCTTCAGCCATTGATTTTTCTCCTTTAACCTTTTGTTCCTTCCCCGGTTGAATTTGACATTGGGAATAACCATATTAATGTTACCTTTCATTACCTACAGACAATAATGTTAAAGTGGAGTAATATATACATATGCATGTCAAACATATAAAAATTCAATAAAATGAACTATTTAGCTCATGAAATCAACAAAATTATTTGTCTTCAATATATTCCGAGAAGAAAAAAGTCTTCTCCGAAGCTGAGCATGTGTAGCACTCTCCTGGATGAAGGCACAGCTCCTTATTAAACAAAAACTGTTTAATTTTTAGAAACAAAAAAAGCATTGCAGCGTAAAAAATCTTTTAAGCATAAATAGACTTTTTTTTGTAAACCACGCTGAAAATGTTCTTTTAAAAAATATTCTTTTGAAAGAAAATCATGATTATTTTAATTTTTTTGTTTTATTTTCGAATGTTAATAGAACAAAAGAGAAAACCAATGTTATATTAATATACTAATATAACTATATAAACTACAAAAAAAACTATATTAAATATTTAACTGTCTGCAATCCTAGGAACAGCTGTAAGATCCATGCTGCTCTTAGAATATTTTGTGCGACTGTTTTTACAATATGAAGAAAAATGGGCGTATGCTTTAATAATTTGTTTCCAGTTCAAGGTAAACATGCCGATATGATTTGATCCCCTGCCGTTTGTTGATAAATAGAATTTAATTGAATCTTTATCCTCATCACTCCAGCTCTTTCAAACAAAATTTGAAATCTGTATCTGCAATAGTGCTTTCAGTGACTGGTGTACAGGGAGATCCAAAAGCTTTGCAATGTTACAGCTCCCCACATGGTTGGTCTATATACGCTGGTCATCATGCCAATGCCATTCCCAGTATTCAATTCTGGATTCAGAATTCATTGCCCCGCATGGACCTCGGAGGGATGCGGAGATGGAAACCAGAAAATGGAGCAGAAGTCCCTTTATAGAGTAACATTTACCAACCGTTTCAATGGTAGGCTGTCGTTCTGGTTTTCCCATCAAACGGCACAACGTCACATCTCCCCACATTTCTCTCCATCTGCCACGTATTTGTCCAGACACTCCACTTGACTCCGTCACCTTGGAGCTTTGCCACATCATGCTCACACACTCACAATCTCACTTCGTTTAGTACCATCAGCAGCTGGGAAAAGTTGCATTTGTTTCTTTGGGAGCAGCTTGGTCCCAAGCCCCAATCCCTGCAATAACCAAGCCTTCCACTCTAAAAAAAAACATTGTTTTATTCCTACTCATTGTGTCCTGCCAGCTCTCCCATTCTAAAACCATGACCATATATTAATCCAGTTCCATAAGTTTCGAAATTGCATAGGAGGCTTGGGACTTTACAAAACTCTTTCTGAAAGCCCAGTTGCATTGCATTGATTGCTTCTCCGTAATTTTGCTGAAAGTTCGTTTCTCAAATATGATTCCCATTTGATAAATCTCTGTTGATTTTGTCCATGCCCATTACTTTCAGTCCCAATACTTTCTCTAAAACGTTAATTTGCTAATTTCATTCAATTCCCCTCTTCTACACTAGAACAAAGTTTACTAGTATTACTAGGAAGACTGGGTTTGGTTTTGTTTTATTCTGCGAAGGCATAACTGAAATATTTGCTCAATTCTTCTGCTTTTTCCCTGTTCTCCATTCTCCATTATCTGCTTTGAAACTGTAAGGAAGCTGCACCTTTCCCCCTTAATTTTGCCATTTGATATTATCATACTGTTTGAGGCTGTCACACACAAGTTCATTGTTATAACACTTGTAAATATACTGTTATGAAATATGTCAATGCCTGCCTTAAGCTGCTCAATGATTGACCTTCCACAGTCGTAGAATCACAGAAGCATAACCTCTGTACAGTCAGGAATACAGCATAGTCTACATTAGTTCCACTTTCCATAGCCGGGACTGTTACGAAACTTCAACTGCTCTTCCAAGTACTTTGTAATGGCTGTGAGGTTACCCATGACAACTCCCTTCTCAGGAAGTACATTCTAAACCCCAACATCCTGTGAGTGAAGAACAATCCTCAGATCCTCTCTAATCCTCAAACCCTTCACTTAAAAAGTGTGTTCCCTTGTTGTTGACCCTCTGTCTAAAAGGAAGAGCTGCTGTCTCTCCACCCTGTGCATGTTCCTTTTAAACTTATCCTTCTGAATCACGTCCCCCTTAGCCTTCTCTGCTCCGAATTAAACACCAGAGCTTGTCCATCCTCTCTCCATAGCTGATCAGCTCCATCCCAGAGAACATCCTGGTGACCTGTGCATGTTCCTTTTAAACTTATCCTTCTGAATCACGTCCCCCTTAGCCTTCTCTGCTCCGAATTAAACACCAGAGCTTGTCCATCCTCTCTCCATAGCTGATCAGCTCCATCCCAGAGAACATCCTGGTGATTCTCCTCTACACCCGTCCAGTGAAATCACATCCTTCCTTTAATGTGGCTCCCGGAACTGCACAGAGTACTCCATTTTGGCTTAACCAAAGTTTCACATAGCTCTTATAATCTATGCCTCGATGAATGAAGGCTATGTTTATGGTCACTATGTGTGGAGAAGCACCCTCTGAGCTTCCTAGTGTACTACCATTCATTGAGTACTCCACTGTCTGGTTCTTTCTTCAAAAGTGCATCACCTCATATTTATCAGGATTACATTCCATCTGCCATTGAGCTGACTATCTGACCATTCCATCTCTATCTTCCTGTAAAATAAGGCCTTCCTCCTAACTGCCAACCACCTGGCTAATCTGTGTCAAACACAAACTTACCTATCACACGCCCTGATTCTCCCCTCACACGACCCCTCCACATTCACATCTACAACATTTATGAATACTACAAATAATAAAATACACTGCAATGCTCCCTGTGGTACACCAAAAGACACTGGTCTATCTCCACCACATTTTCTGCTCTCCAGTTCTCTGGAACCTCCCTTGTGGTCAGATTTGACTTAAACA
>NC_057717.1:43260539-43261581 GCF_004010195.1 Chiloscyllium plagiosum | reverse complement strand
GATCTGCTGCTGTCCCTACCCCATGTGTTGTCCCCACAATCCACCCTCGAGTCTGTTACAAAGATATATTGCTGCCCCTACCCCATGTGCTGCTCTCTCAATCCACACCTCGAGGCTGCTACAGTGATATACTGCTGCCCCTACCCCATGTGTTGACCCCTCAATCCACCCCCAAGGCTGTTGCAAAGATATACTGCTGCCGCTACCCCATGTGTTGCTCCCTCAATCCACTCTCGAGGCTGTTACAGAGCTATCCCTGCCCCATTTGTTTTTCCCTCAATCCATCCCTCGAGGCTGTTGCAGAGATATGCTGCTGCCCCTACCCCATATGTTGCTCCCTCAATCCACCCTCGAAGCTGTTACAGAGTTATACTGCTATCCCTGCCCCATGTGTTTATCCCTCAATCCATCCCTCGAGGCTGTTGCAGAGATATACTGCTGCCCCTACCCCATGTGTTGCTCCCTCAATCCACTGTCGAGGCTGTTACAGAGATACACTGCTGCCCCTACCCCAGGTGCTGTTCCCTCAATCCACCTCGCAAGGCTGTAGCAGGATAGGGAACCACTCCATTTAGACAGACAGGTTCGTTACAATGAGACGGAAGGTGACCATTCTGCCAATCGAAGGAGTTACACAGGAATATAGGATGAGGTAATTTATCTCGTTAAGTCCATTACACAGCCCAACAGGAGACCATTTAACCTGCCTGAGCTGCTACACAGGAACAGGGAAACTGTCGCTAACAGGAAATGGAGAGTAGAGATAAACGTTTATTTTCAGATCTCAAAGCTGTAACTAGTGTAGTGCCACAGAGATCACGGTGGGGTCATCAATGATCAATAATCTGTATCAAAGATCAGGAGAAAGGGCACTGAATGGCTTCAATCCCAATGAGCTCCTAAACCAAGATGGTCAATAGGAGGTAGTGAGTCTACATTGTGATATCGACAGGGAAGGTTAGTGAGCAAAACTTCAGCAGAAATAGCATAAGGTGAGTTGTCTATTTTTGGCAGGTAGGTTAAGTAATCAATTTAAATTTTG
>NC_057717.1:43258812-43260039 GCF_004010195.1 Chiloscyllium plagiosum | reverse complement strand
GTTTTGACAGGGAAGGAAAACAAGAGGAGAAGGTGTTAATGATAACAACGAAGAAAGAAGAGCCAAGTTCAGAGGATTCTGAACTGGACATTTCTCAAGTTAAATTGGACAATAAGGAAGTAGTCAAAAATTGGGATAAATTATTGAGTTAACTTCCTGAGAAAGGTCGGAATGACTTGAATCTGAGTTGAAACGTCTGCAAGCACTGAGGATGTCACCTAGACAGGGGACGAAACGTCTGCAACACAAATTCCCAGCTCGGTGAACACAACCACAGCAATGAGCACCCGAGCTACAAATCTTCTCACAAACTTTGAACGAGTTATTATTATCAC
Source organism: Chiloscyllium plagiosum (assembly GCF_004010195.1). Lineage (NCBI taxonomy): Eukaryota > Metazoa > Chordata > Chondrichthyes > Orectolobiformes > Hemiscylliidae > Chiloscyllium > Chiloscyllium plagiosum. The sequence goes on along the minus strand of NC_057717.1, from coordinate 43,259,704 downwards.
ATGAGGAGATATGCTGAAGTTAACTGGGATGCACTTATGTAATTGTGCTTAATGTAGATGTAGGAGATGCTGTTACGATTATGAGACGCATGGCACTAATCCACTGATTCAATCAACAAGCACATCGACCTGGACCCTACATACCGGCCACTGCAGCAGAAAGCTGGAACTGACAACCGGAAGCGGCAGATTCAAACCACTATAAATGCTGGAGAAAAGATCACAGAAGTGCTTCACAGGAGGCTCCCAAGCACTCAAGATGTCACCTAGACAGGGGACGAAACGTCTGCAACACAAATTCCCAGCTCGTCGATCAGAACTACAACAACGAGCACCCGAGCAACAAATCTTCGCACAAGATTTGAGCTGTTACGATTAAGAAACATCCTTATAAGTATAACCCTCTAAAGTTGGCACACGTTCAGAAGGAAATTGAACACATGCTCCAAGATGGCATAATCGAAGTGATTTACAGTGACTGCAACTCACCCAAAGCCATGTTGCCAAAATAAGACAGTGCCCAACGGTTGTGTGTGGATTATCGCAAAGTCAATGCAGTTACAAACAATGATGCATATCCAGTTCTGCGGTTGGAAGACTGTGTTGAAAATGTGAGACGAGTAATTTACATTTGTTATGAAAAACGTGTCAGCCACATTTTAGAGATTAACCAATAACTTGCCGTATTATCCAACTATGTGGTGTATATTGATGACCTGGTTACTTTAGACATTCGTGGACGGAATATTTACAAGGCTTATGAGACTTGTTCGATCAACTTCAGAAGGCAGGCTTCGTGATAAACCTAGCTAAACGTCAATTTGCCAAAATACAAGCCATTTTTCTGGGCCATGTTATTGCACACAGATAAATGGTGCCATGGGATGTATAA
>NC_057717.1:43244039-43256796 GCF_004010195.1 Chiloscyllium plagiosum | reverse complement strand
TTTTTCATCAAGTGTAGCTGTCTCTAAAATGCTTTCAAAATTAAAATCAATTTGCTGAGATTCACACAAATATTTTCAGAACTTAAGGCGTACTTAAGGCATACATGAGTACTGGCACACATAATGGGAACAGCAATAGAGCATAATGGCCAAATATAACCGGGTTCAGCATCTAGACCGATTTAAAAAAGCGAAATATTAGAGGTAATGGAAATCTGAAATACAAACACAAGATAGTGGAGAAATGCAACAGATGATGAGGATCTGGGCAGAGAAACAGAGTTAACATATCGAGTCGGATATGAACCTGTTCTGAACAAATCATACTGGACTCAAAAAGTTAATTCCGTTTTTCTCTGCTCCGATACTGCCTGAACTGCTGGGTTTCTCTCCAGCACTTTCAATTGGTGCAATGGTAAGAGACAGAGTAATAGTAGGCCGTTGCTTTTTGGACTGGAGGCTTGTGACCAACAGTGCTCCACAGACTTGGTTCTTTGCTATCATTGTTTGTCATTTATGTAAATAATTTGGAATAGAATGTAGAAAGCATGGTAAGTAACTTTGTGGATGACACCACAATTGGTGGCAGAGTGGACAGTGAAGAAGGTTTTCTAAGATTACAAAAGGATGTTGATCTAATGGGTGAATAAGCTGACAAATAGCAGATAGAGTTCAATCTGGATGAATGAGAGGTGCAGACAATAGTGTGTGTTTGCTGCTGTCTAGTGCACCAGGAATGAGATGACTATATCGATATCCTTCATGAACTTAAAGAGGCCTTACCCTTTCCATGGTTACCCTCTTACTGCGAATGTAGTTGTACAATATCTTTGGATTATCGTTAACCTTATCTGTCCATGCTAGAAAATATCTCCTTTTTGCTTTCCTGATTATCTCGAAATAATGCCCAACACTCTTTGTATTGCTGAAGTGATTCAATTGAATGGAGTTGACTATATCTAAAGTAAAACTCTCTTTTATTCTTGACTACAACGTCAATAATTTTGGTCATCCGTTGTTCCTTAATCTTACCAGCCTTGCCCTTCACTCCAACAGGAACATAATGCCTCTCAACTCTCGTTGTCACACTGTTGAACGACTCCCATTTGTCAGACATTGTTTTACCTGTTAACAGTCTACTCCCATCAAACTTGGTGAGTCCTTGTCCCATGCTATTAACATTTATGGTACGGCAATTAAAAAGATAATATTAGTGGAAGGCGTGTTCTGTTCCATTACCATTTTGAAACGAATAGAGTTATGATTGCAAGACTCAAAGTATTCCCCAATGTTTACTTCAATCACTTGCTCTGCCCATTGCACAAAAGAAAGTCTGGCTTTACTCCATATCAATTAGACTCATCCACATATCAATGAAGAACATTTTTTTGAACACATTTGGCAAATTTTTCGCCATTCAAACCTTTAACACTATGGTAGTCCCAAACAATTTTTAGAAAATTAAAATCACCCATTTTTACAACCTTATTAGCTTACATATATCCTATAACACCCTGCATGCATGTTTCTCAATTTCTTTCCTACTGTTGGAGAGCATATGGTACAACACAATCAACGTGCTCTTTCCTTTCTTATTTTTAACTTCAACCAATATATTTTCACTGTTAGGTTTGTCACAAATGAGCATACCACACAATCACTTCAAAGTGATCTTTACTTTCTTATTTTTAATGCTACCCATATATTTTAACTGGATGATTTTTTTTTCAGAAATACCTCCCTCAGTTCCAGCAATAATTTATTCCTTAATCAAAAATGGCAGGCCTCCCCATTCCCGCCCATGGCATGTCTCCTTTTCTATTCTTTCTATGATACCCAAAACCCTGAAACGTGAACATCTCTCAGGCAAAAGCGAGTGCTGCAAAAGCAGGAGATTAGAGTCGAGAGTGTCGTGCTGGAAAAAGCGCAGCAGGTCAGGCAGCATTTGAGGATCAGAAAATCGATGTTTCGGGCAAAAGCCTTTCATCAGCCCGTTCCCGATAAGGGGGTTTTGCTCGAAACGTCGCTAATCCTGCTCCTCAGGTGCTGCCTGACCTGCTGTGCTTTTCCTGCACTACACTCTTAGTCTGAACATCTCTCAAAGAATATCCTGGAATAAATATGATGTCCCAATCCCATGTTCTTAAACATGCCCTGAGTTCAACATCTTCCCCGTAAGACCTCTTCCGTTGAAATAAATGCAATTTAGTGCTTGAGAATTATTGTATACGATGACGTTTTCGTCTTTCTTTTCTAATTGACGTGCTCTCTCCACACTCATAACCTCCTCCAGCCGTCATACCATTAACACTGCGACTCAGAATCCCTCCGTTGCCCTCTCTATCAATGTAAAGTCTCCATACATAGACTGAACTAATCTCCCTGCTAAGATATTGGTTGCTTTCCAGTTTCGATTAGACCAATCCTTTTTGAACAGGTCTTTTATATACCAAAACACATTTCAATTCCCCACTAAAAAATACCTCAACAATAAACTAGCTCTTCAGCCATTGATTTTTCTCCTTTAACCTTTTGTTCCTTCCCCGGTTGAATTTGACATTGGGAATAACCATATTAATGTTACCTTTCATTACCTACAGACAATAATGTTAAAGTGGAGTAATATATACATATGCATGTCAAACATATAAAAATTCAATAAAATGAACTATTTAGCTCATGAAATCAACAAAATTATTTGTCTTCAATATATTCCGAGAAGAAAAAAGTCTTCTCCGAAGCTGAGCATGTGTAGCACTCTCCTGGATGAAGGCACAGCTCCTTATTAAACAAAAACTGTTTAATTTTTAGAAACAAAAAAAGCATTGCAGCGTAAAAAAATCTTTTATGCATAAATAGACTTTTTTTTGTAAACCACGCTGAAAATGTTCTTTTAAAAAATGTTCTTTTGAAAGAAAATCATGATATCTTGAATTTTTTTGTTTTATTTTCGAATGTTAATAGAACAAAATAGAAAACCAATGTTATATTATTAACTAATATAACTATATAAACTACAAAAAAAACTATATTAAATATTTAACTGTCTGCAATCCTAGGAACAGCTGTAAGATCCATGCTGCTCTTAGAATATTTTGTGCGACTGTTTTTACAATATGAAGAAAAATGGGCGTATGCTTTAATAATTTGTTTCCAGTTCAAGGTAAACATGCCGATATGATTTGATCCCCTGCCGTTTGTTGATAAATAGAATTTAATTGAATCTTTATCCTCATCACTCCAGCTCTTTCAAACAAAATTTGAAATCTGTATCTGCAATAGTGCTTTCAGTGACTGGTGTACAGGGAGATCCAAAAGCTTTGCAATGTTACAGCTCCCCACATGGTTGGTCTATATACGCTGGTCATCATGCCAATGCCATTCCCAGTATTCAATTCTGGATTCAGAATTCATTGCCCCGCATGGACCTCGGAGGGATGCGCAGATGGAAACCAGAAAATGGAGCAGAAGTCCCTTTATAGAGTAACATTTACCAACCGTTTCAATGGTAGGCTGTCGTTCTGGTTTTCCCATCAAACGGCACAACGTCACATCTCCCCACATTTCTCTCCATCTGCCACGTATTTGTCCAGACACTCCACTTGACTCCGTCACCTTGGAGCTTTGCCACATCATGCTCACACACTCACAATCTCACTTCGTTTAGTACCATCAGCAGCTGGGAAAAGTTGCATTTGTTTCTTTGGGAGCAGCTTGGTCCCAAGCCCCAATCCCTGCAATAACCAAGCCTTCCACTCTAAAAAAAAACATTGTTTTATTCCTACTCATTGTGTCCTGCCAGCTCTCCCATTCTAAAACCATGACCATATATTAATCCAGTTCCATAAGTTTCGAAATTGCATAGGAGGCTTGGGACTTTACAAAACTCTTTCTGAAAGCCCAGTTGCATTGCATTGATTGCTTCTCCGTAATTTTGCTGAAAGTTCGTTTCTCAAATATGATTCCCATTTGATAAATCTCTGTTGATTTTGTCCATGCCCATTACTTTCAGTCCCAATACTTACTCTAAAACGTTAATTTGCTAATTTCATTCAATTCCCCTCTTCTACACTAGAATAAAGTTTATTAGTATTACTGGGAAGACTGGGTTTGGTTTTGTTTTATTCTGCGAAGGCATAACTGAAATATTTGCTCAATTCTTCTGCTTTTTCCCTGTTCTCCATTCTCCATTATCTGCTTTGAAACTGTAAGGAAGCTGCACCTTTCCCCCTTAATTTTGCCATTTGATATTATCATACTGTTTGAGGCTGTCACACACAAGTTCATTGTTACAACACTTGTAAATATACTGTTATGAAATACGTCAATGCCTGCCTTAAGCTGCTCAATGATTGACCTTCCACAGTCGTAGAATCACAGAAGCATAACCTCTGTACAGTCAGGAATACAGCATAGTCTACATTAGTTCCACTTTCCATAGCCGGGACTGTTACGAAACTTCAACTGCTCTTCCAAGTACTTTGTAATGGCTGTGAGGTTACCCATGACAACTCCCTTCTCAGGAAGTACATTCTAAACCCCAACATCCTGTGAGTGAAGAACAATCCTCAGATCCTCTCTAATCCTCAAACCCTTCACTTAAAAAGTGTGTTCCCTTGTTGTTGACCCTCTGTCTAAAAGGAAGAGCTGCTGTCTCTCCACCCTGTGCATGTTCCTTTTAAACTTATCCTTCTGAATCACGTCCCCCTTAGCCTTCTCTGCTCCGAATTAAACACCAGAGCTTGTCCATCCTCTCTCCATAGCTGATCAGCTCCATCCCAGAGAACATCCTGGTGAATCTCCTCTACACCCGTCTAGTGAAATCACATTCTTCCTTTAATGTGGCTCCCAGAACTGCACAGAGTACTCCATTTTGGCTTAACCAAAGTTTCACATAGCTCTTATAATCTATGCCTCGATGAATGAAGGCTATGTTTATGGTCACTATGTGTGGAGAAGCACCCTCTGAGCTTCCTAGTGTACTACCATTCATTGAGTACTCCACTGTCTGGTTCTTTCTTCAAAAGTGCATCACCTCATATTTATCAGGATTACATTCCATCTGCCATTGAGCTGAGCATCTGATCTTTCCATCTATATCTTCCTGTACATTTATTTCTGTCACCGATGCAATAACCCCCACACTAATGACACCTTACGGATACAACTCAGTGGACAGACTCCCTCAAGACACCTCACCATTTCCCCCCAGCTACACCAGCACTAACAGAAGGAACACCCAATCCCACTCTACCTACCCAGGAGATGCAGCCTGGAAAAGGACAGAAAAGGCCAAACCAGGCGGTGGAGTGCCCGATATACATTCCTCACCCCCCACCCCCAGCCATGTGGGGAGGACCCTGGTATGAGCCGGAGAGGACCGGGATGCCTCGTGTGGAGAATCTGAATCATTGATTTCCCACCAACCGAGTAAGGGGTAATGTTCATTGAAGGGTAATTCTCACTTTAAACCCATTGTCAGTTCCAACGTCAGCTCTCTCACTACCAAAATAGCAGATACCCCATTGCACAGAAATGCAGACATACAAATACACAGATGTATTGGGTAAAGCATCCCAATATACCATCAAGGATTATCGGGAGAAGGCAGGAGAATGACATGAGGAACATGTAAGAAATTAATGAATGGCATATCAGACTCGACGGGCCGAATGGCTTAATTCTTCTCTTTTAATGCTTGTGTGGTGTAATGCTATCAGACATTCTCTTCCTGAGACAGCTACAGAGGCTGGTTTTAATACATACTTGATTGGAAAGAGTCAGTGGGAATGTGGGACAGGTTTGGAGGGTGGAATGGTTCATGCCTATTCCTATTAATTGTATCCTTATGTGTAAAAGAGGTGGTGATTTGATGTTAGGTTAACACAGTTTAAAATAACGTGTCCCACAATGAAATAAAGATGTCCCTTTCCCTTTAGTGTTGTGCTATCTGTGGTGTCCTCATCCTCAGGGAGCAGTGAAGACTCGTTTATTGAAGATATTCAAGGTTCAATTCGACTGATCTTTGCTGGACAGGAGAGTCAATGTTTATTGGAAACAGCCAGGAGACGGATGGTCAGACACACTCGGCTCAGCCAAGAGCATTCTGAATAGTGCAGCCAAATGGCCAACTGCTGACCCTACGCCATGCATTGTTCCTCAATCCAGCCCTTGAGGCTGTTACAGAGATATACTGCTGTCCCTACCCCACGTGTTGTTCTCTCAATCCGCACCTCGAGGCTGTTACAGAGATATACTGCTGACACTACCCCATGTGTTGTTATCTCAATGAACCCCCAAGGCTGTTAAAGAAATATACTGCTGGCCCTACCCCCTGTGTTGTCCACTCAATCCACCCCTCGATGCTGTTATAATGATATACCGCTATCCCTGCCCCGTGTGTTTTTCCCTCAATCCACCCCTTGAGGGTGTTGCAGAGATCTGCTGCTGTCCCTACCCCATGTGTTGTCCCCTCAATCCACCCTCGAGGCTGTTGCAGAGATCTGCTGCTGTCCCTACCCCATGTGTTGTCCCCACAATCCACCCTCGAGTCTGTTACAAAGATATATTGCTGCCCCTACCCCATGTGCTGCTCTCTCAATCCACACCTCGAGGCTGCTACAGTGATATACTGCTGCCCCTACCCCATGTGTTGACCCCTCAATCCACCCCCAAGGCTGTTGCAAAGATATACTGCTGCCGCTACCCCATGTGTTGCTCCCTCAATCCACTCTCGAGGCTGTTACAGAGCTATCCCTGCCCCATTTGTTTTTCCCTCAATCCATCCCTCGAGGCTGTTGCAGAGATATGCTGCTGCCCCTACCCCATATGTTGCTCCCTCAATCCACCCTCGAAGCTGTTACAGAGTTATACTGCTATCCCTGCCCCATGTGTTTATCCCTCAATCCATCCCTCGAGGCTGTTGCAGAGATATACTGCTGCCCCTACCCCATGTGTTGCTCCCTCAATCCACTGTCGAGGCTGTTACAGAGATACACTGCTGCCCCTACCCCAGGTGCTGTTCCCTCAATCCACCTCGCAAGGCTGTAGCAGGATAGGGAACCACTCCATTTAGACAGACAGGTTCGTTACAATGAGACGGAAGGTGACCATTCTGCCAATCGAAGGAGTTACACAGGAATATAGGATGAGGTAATTTATCTCGTTAAGTCCATTACACAGCCCAACAGGAGACCATTTAACCTGCCTGAGCTGCTACACAGGAACAGGGAAACTGTCGCTAACTGGAAATGGAGAATAGAGATAAACGTTTATTTTCAGATCTCAAAGCTGTAACTAGTGTAGTGCCACAGAGATCACGGTGGGGTCATCAATGATCAATAATCTGTATCAAAGATCAGGAGAAAGGGCACTGAATGGCTTCAATCCCAATGAGCTCCTAAACCAAGATGGTCAATAGGAGGTAGTGAGTCTACATTGTGATATCGACAGGGAAGGTTAGTGAGCAAAACTTCAGCAGAAATAGCATAAGGTGAGTTGTCTATTTTTGGCAGGTAGGTTAAGTAATCAATTTAAATTTTGGACGGCACGGTGGCACAGTGGTTAGCACAGCTGCCTCACAGCGCTAGACACCCGGGTTCAATTCCCGTCTCAGGCAACTATATGTGTGGAGTTTGCACATTCTCACCGTGTCTGTGGGGGTTTCCTCCGAGTGCTCCGGTTTCCTCCCACAATCCAATAATGTGCAGGTTAGCTGAATTGACCATGCTAAATTGCCCGTAGTGTTAGGTGAAGGGGTTATTAGAGGGGAATGGGTCGGGGTGGGTTGCTCTTTGGAGAGTCAGTGTGGACTTGTTGTGCCGAAGGGCCTGTTTCCACACTGTAAGTATTCTAATCTAAGTAAAATGGAGAGATATTGCAGAGCTCTATGATACAGGCGGTTTCCATGTTCCTGGTACATGAATCATATGAAGTCAGATACAGCAAAATGATTTGAATGTTAAATGGAATGATGATGTTTCTGGCAAAAGGTATCGGGTTTCATGAGGAATGGTTTATTGCATCTGTACAGGGCATTGCTGAGACCACATCTGATACACTGTGTGCAGTTATGATCCCCTAAACTTTAAAAAAATGTATAATTCGTTCAGAGGATTGTCAAACATGTTTCCATTAACTCATTCCTGGAATGAAGGGGGATTTGTTATGGGTAATTATCAGTTTCGATCTCAGATGAGAAATCTTATTGAACCATCCATGACTTTGTGAAAGGTTTATCAGCTGGACGCATGTTTACTCTTGTTAAGGAGAATAAAGCCAGAGAATATATTTTAAGAATGAGATGCATTGACAATAACACACATATTATAAAAGACATCGACCAATATTTACAAATTCCACAGACGCATATAAAAATGTCATCACATTGTTAAGCGGGAACATATTTTGCTCTTGAAAGGCGCGATGTACAATAACAGCAATGATGCTGCTGCATAGAGTCCATAATCATCCATTCCAGAGAATGTTCATGGAGCGCGCACATAGCACAGTGTGGTGTGCAATTGACATATTTTATTCTCCAACACAGAGAGGGAGAAAAATGTTCCGTGCCTGAGAAGCAGCAGCCGATTGATCCCTCTCTCTTACTTTGTTGCAGCCAATAGCAAAGTTGGAGACCAAAAAATCCCTGTGTCATCTTTACCACTTTTGAAGGTTTCCTGATGAATATTCATTGGAATGTCTCCACTACCGAAAGCAAAGGGAATTCAGCCAAATCCAACTGTTCCAGAAAGAAATCCCATTCCCAGCAGATTGTGTGAGCAGAATAACTTTCAAGGCAGAATAACATTTGGGGCACTCTATCATTTTAACATTTGTTATGAGTTCAAATTTCTGTGTCTCATATTTTTCTAAAAAATGACCCAGTCTGAGACCTGCATCATTGGTCATATCACTACATGTTTTCATTTATAATTTGTTGTAACCAGTGGAGGAGTGGGACAGGAAGAGGAAGCAGTGACCCTCCAACATTGGTTAGAACACAAATGCGAAATTTTCAAAGGGCTGTTAAAGTGGGAATTCCCTTCCACAGAAGTTTGTGGTGCCTGGATCTTTGCCTTTATCCAAAGTTGTTTGTGGTGAAAATTTGACAGACAAGTGAATGTAGGAAAATGGTACACAGACAGAAAAGTGCTACTGAAACCATAATCAGATCAGCCACAGTGTTCGTGCGTAGTGGAAAAGCTATAAAGTGTCTAATGACCCACATATGCTCCTCAGTCCTATGTTCCTATATTGTATTCAGTCCTTCAAATGTCCTGCAAGGAGTAGATGGGCGGCACGTGCTCCAAATACCTGGTCCATAGTAACACAGGATCTCATTCAATCCCTCACAACTGTCACACACGGTGTAGTGTGGATTTGGAAAATGTTATTGGGAAATCCAGGCTGGGTTCTGAAGATGCCTCTGATCTCTTTACAGAGTGTCTCCTCTCTGAAACATGTGCTTCATTTGTTGGTCATTGAGAGAGAAAATTTTCAGGTTGTCAAGTGTATGTTGATTTTAACGAATATAGAGGGTCTTTTAAAGAAATAGTTTTAAGGTAAGAAATAACTTTCAGTGTTGTAACTGACCACAAAAGGAGCAGGAGGGGCATTTCGCAATAAGCTCATTGTTTGTAGGTCCGCTTTTTGGACGATCGAAATAGTAAAGGATGATCTCAGAAGTCAGAAGGTTAGAAAAGAGGAACTGGATAAAATAACAGGAAGGCTGTAACGAACAAGGACAACCAAATAAGACAGACTTAAAAGGAAAACAAGTGAGGTAATTAATAAGTATGATCGGCTTAGGCTTGTGTGCAGGGAATAACCAAATAAGGGGATAGAATGAAATAGATACTTATGATAGGTTTATTGCTTAATGTTGGGGTGTCGAGAGACCCCCTCAGAAAAGTATTTAAACACTCTGTAGTTTACTGTTGGGTGTGACTCTCCTCGGAGAGCCATCCATCTTAAAAGATGTTCGAATGAATGTACTGCTTCGGAACTCTTTGACTCGGATTGAAAATTATTGATTCAGTGGTTTCGTTTCTCACAACTGAGGGCTCGTCCGGGATGAATTTCAGCTCTTCAAAAGGCTCCCACCATCGATAACTGAGAAGGCGCGCAACATTCCTTTAGAACAGTCTCGTGTTTTTCACTGGTGGGTGTCTTGAGGGATTGCCTGAATTGAATCCTTTAAGAGTCGTTCCGATCCAGTTGGTAGTGAGTGTGTGTACCTTGAGTTGGACTCAAGGGGACCTTGGGTGGGACCCAAGGGGGAAGGCATAACCGGAAGACGTCTAATAGCTAGGTAACTTTGTGAATGGACCAAGGAAACAAAACTGACATTTAAGTACTACCTTGGTGGCTGGGGCTTGGGTTTTAGCAGTTATGAGGGACTAACGAAAGTAACCTGGGGATCGGGAGTACCAAACGCCTACCTCTAGCTCGACTCGAGGTTTCTGGTACATAGGGGTAGGACCCTTAACTCGATTGCCTTTTCGCGATTTACAAGAACACCAGAATCACCTGACATGGGTCAGGCTAACCCTTAAAAAGTGCTCTACCTTGAGTTGGACTCAAGGATTTAACTGAGTTTTCTAGGGGAAAGAATCCTCAGATTCTGTAAGGATTGGATCTCTATCGGGAGAGGTGATTGAGGCCAATGGGTGGTGAACCAGGGTGAAATGGGTTGTGCAACATGTAGTAAAGGAAAATCCTTCGTGGACAAGGGTAGCGTTCCTGGCAACATTCCTCCAGTAAGTCCGTTGGGTCGGATGTTGGGAAATCGGAAACAAAATTATGACACACACGACAAAAAAATAGAAAGAAGATGATTAAGTATTGTTACTTTGCATGGACTAAGGAACCTATTCTTCGTCCTACCGTCTTCTGGCCAAAGTACGGGTCGGACGAGGACTGGGATTGTCACTGTTTAAATTTATATATTAATGCAAAAGAACCCTTCAGTCAGGATGAGTCTGATTATGCCTCCTGTTGGTAGGGTGAATCTATAATACGGATGTGCACTGTAAACATAGATGAAAAGAAAATCCCTAGTGCACCACCTCTATCCCCATGAGAGGTATTAAATAATTTACCCCCGGCATATGGAAGAATCCAACAGCCCGTGGCGGTTTCTGCTATGTGTCAGGGGCAGGCAGTGGGACTGGGACAGGGGGATGAAGGGCCCACCACGTCTGAGACAGAACAGGAAATAGATAAAAGTCAGGTCCCGACCGCAAAGCGCACCAGAAGCAAAATGGAAAGATTAGAAGAAAGTGAAGGGGAGGTCGAAGAAATGTTGGTCCAAAACATGCTTCCATTAAGAGAGGTCCCGATCGGGGAAAGAGAAATTGGATTTGTTAATGCCGCTTTAACTAGTGGGGAAGTAAGGTACTTTTAAAAAGAAATGAAAATAATTATAGAAGACCTGGTAGGTTTGTCAGAACAGATTGATTAATTCCTGGATCCGCATGTATATACTTGGACAGAATTGATGTACATACTAAATATTTTGTTTAGTGGAGAAGAAATAGGGTTGATAAGGAAAGCAGCATTTGAGGTCTGGGACAGGGAACACCTCATGGGAACTGAAGGGGCAGGTCAGGCAGAGGATATGTTCCCCTTAAGAAACCCCAATTGGGATCATCAAAAACAAGAAGATAGGGAAAAAAAGAAAATCACGAAAAGTTTATTAATAAGGGCAATTGGAGAAGCCACCCTGAAGTCGCAGAATTTAACGAAGGCATTTGAGGTATGTCAAGGAAAGGAAGAGAGTCCCTTGGAGTTTTTACAAAGACTGAAGGACTTCATGCGCAAATATTCTGTGATGGACTTAGAGGGGCCAGTTGGGTCAGGATTGTTGAAAATACACTTTGTGACTAAGTCTTGGCCAGGTATTCAGAAGAAAATACAGAAAATAAAGGGATGGAGTGAGAAACCATTGCACGAATTGCTGAGAGAGGTTCAGAGAGTATTTGTAAGGAGAGAGGACGAAAAGCAGAAACAAAAGGCAAAAACGATGAGGTACTACGGTTGATGAGGTACATAAGAAAAGGACTGAAACAAAGGAAATAGATAACCGAAGGAAGATGTGGCCCAATGAGAAACAACAAGGGTATGGTAGAGGAACGGGGATACCCTAGAAGTAAGGGGGAATAGATTGGCGGATGAGGCAGCTAGGGAGGGGGCCATGACTCCACCAGAAGCAGTAATATATCCCCTGATACCTTCGCTCCCTAATCTTCCGACTACTCCGTTATTTAATACTAAAGAGGAGGAGGAGGAACTGAAAGACATAGGTGCATTTAAAACAGAAGAGGGGCGTTGGCTGCTTCCTGATGGAAGGGAGATGCTTAATAAACTGATGATGCGAGAAATTATGGCCATTTTGCATTAGGGAAGTCATTGGGGGTGCAGGCAATGTCCGATTTAGTCCTGCAAAGATATGGAAGTAAAGGAGTATATACCATTGCCAAACAGATATGTGAAGAATGCATAACATGTAAAAAGATAAACAAAAACGTTGTGAGGAGACACGTTCAGGGAGGACGACCACCTGGGCTACGACATTTCTGAGTATCCAGACAGATTATACCGAGTTAACCCGGGTGGGAAGGTTGAAGTACCAGTTGGTGATCAGATTAGATTAGATTACTTACAGTGTGGAAACAGGCCCTTCGGCCCAACAAGTCCACACCGACCCGCCGAAGCGCAACCCACCCATACCCCTACATTTACCCCTTTAACCTAA
>NC_057717.1:43235878-43243539 GCF_004010195.1 Chiloscyllium plagiosum | reverse complement strand
GCCGTTTGTTGATAAATAGAATTTAATTGGATCTTTATCCTCATCACTCCAGCTCTTTAAAACAAAATTTGAAATCTGTATCCATCCTACGGACGGGACGTTCCTTCAGCTCTGACTATTGCAGGGAATGTTCCAATGAACATTATCCAGGGTCCACCTAAAACACAAATATTGCAGTGAAAGCCATCTAAACCGAATCCAATGTTAATTATGTACACGCCTAATGAATAAAACATACAGTGGGGCATAGTATAAAAGGAAAATTCAAATCCATGTCCCAAATAAAATCTGTGGCTCCCTCATAAAAAGACCTCTACTGCATCACGCTGTAAGTTCACCAAAATAGGGAAAAACCAAGAGAATGGGGTTATCAATTTTTTCACTGTGAAGAACAGGAAGAAAATCAAGGCTTAGTTGTGAATTTTATAAATGATGAGGATGAGAATGGGAGGGAGGGGTTTGGGGGGAATGACAAACAATGTTGTGGATTACACCAATATGAGCTTGGTGGTTCACACTGAGGAGGAACATGTGAGGGTACAGGAAGGTATACCCATTTGTTCAGGTGAACAGATCAATCACTGATTAAATTTAACACTGATAAATGTAATACCTTTAAGAAGTAACAAGGCAAGAGAGAAATCAAACTGGAGGGAAGCTAGATTTACTTGATTTTACTTTTAAGCAAAGAAGGTTAAGAGGTGTTTAACAGCATGCAGGGTATGGACAGGGTGAACAGAGAGCAGTTATTCCCCTTACACGAAGGCTCAAAAACAAGGAGACATACTATCCGTTAATCTTTAAATTATAGAAAAAACTTCCTTATTTCTAAATATGTTGGGTTTCAGGTGAAGCAGCATTTCACTTGCACTCTTTTAATCCAGTCTCCTGTCAATGCTGCTCACAATGCTCTCTCCTTTACATTGGGGAGACCAAACCGAGACTGTGTTGAGGCACACTCCCACTCTGTAGGAATAACCCTGACCCCCTCATTGTTTCCCATTTCAATAACCTACCTTGCTCTCGTGCTAACATTTCAGTCCTGGGCTGCTGCAGTGTTCCAATGAGGCAGAACCTAAGCTCAAGTAACACCACAGTGCTGTAGTCAGTGATTGTAGTGTTGAGGTATTACATTTACTGCAGTGTCTAATTACAATATATATATAATGTAAAGGTTTACTTAGACTGTGCTATCATTTGTGTTGGCTAACTAATATTTTTGTTTTGATTTTAACATATACTCTTGGTGGTTTGCCTCTGACACTTTTTCCCCTTAGGTCCCATTATTGATTTTGTACAATTTTCAATGACACAGTATTTCACAGGATCACAGCTACCACATTATTGGAACACTGCCGACCAGGATGGCTGACTTTATAACTTGGTGCGTTGCAGCCTTAAGAAGTTAATATTCACTTCCATAACTTCACAGCCTGACTCCATTATGGCAGTTCTCCATTCTTCCTGCATTGTACCTCCTGGGCTCCCTTTGTGTCTTGTTTATACTGTACTGAATTGAGTGAATCAATTGCTCCCATTCAAACCCCAACTTACACCTATTTTACATCTGTTTCTCTTTCACCCACAATTAAAAGCCCGTTGTCTTTTCTGCTGCACCTCCACACCACCTGTTTTCTGTCACCCCTCTTCCACTGCTGTAAAGGAATTTAAAAGACCATCTTCTTATCTCTTCCAGTTCTGAAGAAGAGTCACGGGGGATTTCAAACATTAACTCTGTTTCTCTGTCTACGAAAATGACGTCCGATCTGTTGAGTTTCTACAGAAATGATCAGGACAAATGTACATTAAAACGAAGAACTGTGGATATTGGAAATCTGAAGCAAAAACAAAAATTAGAAACTTTGAAGAACGATCACGGGACCCGAAAGATTAACTCTGCTTTCACTCCACAGATGCTGCCAGACCTGCTTAGTTTCTTCTGTAATTTCTGGTTTTGAACAAGTTTCAAAGACGTGTGTCAAAGCTGCTCAATCACTCTGTCCAACGTGATCGCCACACACCAGGAAATGAGCAATAACATAAGGTGCACAAATTCATCGGCTGTGAAACTACACAAGGCTGGCATCACTGACACTACAGAGCTTTTAATCGTGGTCAGGGAGAGCAACAGAGGGAAACACATTCACTTCAAAAGATGGCAGTCCTCAAGGCAAAACATTCAGATGAATTAAACAGTTGTATTAAAGTCTGTTACGTGGTTTTGAGGAATGTACCAGATTGGAGGCTAGACACTAGGTAGAGAGCCTCAGCAGAATGAGAATGTGAAAATGGAAGTGTTACCACATCAGACACCACAATAGGTCCCCGAGTGCAGGGCTGATGTGAAAATGGGTCTCGATGCGAACTAGGGGAGAGACAAAATGGGATTGCAGGTATTTTACATCGAAACTGCATATTCATGCAGTGCTGCAGATCATAGCAGCATTAAAAGCAGAACGCGTATCTTTTTGCCTGGGATAATCCCTCAATTTACGATTACCATCAACCCGACCTATGGTTCAGTGATTCGTGTGGGTGAACATGCCAGGCTCAGATACATGTGAACCTAATCCTGATGACAACCCAATAAACCTACTGCAATTGACAAACATATCAGAACAAACCTCTGTAGTCCTGCCACATTCAGGCATAAATGGTGTTGACGATTAAATAAATCTCTGGAGGCGAGGTCGCAACAAATATCCCCGTACTAAATAGTGGAACAGCCCTGCACATCAGTGTTAAACATAGGGATAATCTGCACCACCTTCAGCCAAGCGTGTTGAGTGGATGATCCACCCCACCCTTCACATGATGCCCACAGAATCACGGATGCCCATCTTCAGCCAATTCGATTCGCTGCACGTTACAGCTGAACACAGGCAATTCCTGCAATAGGACGGAAGACTTGTGCTACACAACAAGCCGTGTCCCTGGGGAAGCTGTTTCTTTCCAGCTCCAACTCTGACATCTTCCTGACAATTCGAAAAATTACTCAACTATGTCCAGTCCGCAAAGAGGAGAATAATTACAATCTGACTGACAGTCACGTTCGTCCCATGGCGACAGTCAAATTGGTGGGAGTTCTTTTTCACAGAGCTGTCAAGAGGTTCATGTGGTTTCCGATAGGTCCCCATGTGGAGATGGTGCTGCTGTAGAAATGTCGCTCGATTACTAAAACAATGTTAAAAACAATTAATAACATATCGAGATCTAAAATCTGGTGTCAGTAACAGCGACATTGAAGCCAATGTCGATTGTAAACAACAATTTACTTCCCCACTGTACTTTTAGGAAGTGAATTTCCTGTGCTTTCCTCGTCTGGCCTAAAAGTGACTCCAGACACACAGACGTGTGAGAAACACGTCAATGGTCTCTGAAACAACCACGCAAGACACTTTATTGTTTCACACTTCTCCAAGATCGTAAAGAGACAACCTGGACAGAATACTCAGCACCAGCTTCGGTATTGGAAAAGGGAACGGGAAACACAGTCCTGTTGCCCTGCAGAGACCTACTTCCCAACATCTGAGAGCTCGTGACAACATTTACAGAACTTTCCCACAAACTGCACAGAAACATCTGGAATGGAGTAGGCCATTCAACACATCGAGCGATCCCCATTCCAGTCCATGGCCAAATATCTCCTGAATCCTCATTTCCCCCAAAATATAGATATCCCTTAATAGGATAAACCATTAGGAAATATAAACTGCATTAGCCACATCGGTCCTTCGACTTTGCTTTTCCATTAAGGTTCTCTTAAAACACGTCCTTATTCAACGTGATGTGGATGTTAAGTGATTAGTGAATTGCGGACCTTTCTTTACAAAAGGAGTTCCCATTCACTGTGACACGATTCCATCCGTGGCACCAGCTGAACAGTAAATCCCAGCCTCAGGATCCTCTGTCTGCAATATGTACAATCAATGTGTTCTGCTAAAACAGGAATGCAATCCGCTCTGCAAGTCTTGATACTGATCCTGATACCGGGAATTGTAGTCTACATTTAGAAGGAACTTTATTTCAAACCGGGTGGAGATCCTGGGGGATAACTGGAATTCCGCCGTTAGCATCACGTGGTCAGTCAGCTCGCGCGCTTTCTGGTGAAGACCTTGATGAAAGGTACAGTGCGGTAGTCAGTGATTGTAGTGTTGAAGTATTACATTTACTGCACTATTTCAATACAAGATAATGATCGAAAGATTTACTTTGACTGTGCTATGATTTGTGTTTCGCTAACTACTATTTTTGTTCTGAGTTTTAGTTATGTTGGTGGTGGTTTGTCTCTCACACTGTTTTTATTCCTACAGGCCCCATTATTGATGTTATATGATTTTTAACAATACAGTGTTCCACAGGATCACAACTACCACATTATTGGAGAACCACCTGTCAGGATGGCTGATCCTCTATCCCCAAAGCATTGTACTGCTCCAGCTCCAGTCCTTTAGTTTCCAGAAGTCCTTACTTATATTCAGGGTCTTGACTTCCACAACCTTATGTGGGAGAGAATTCCCTACGTTCACCAGTATCTGAGTGCAGACATTTTTTCTCATCACAAAACAGAGTGACCTGCCTGTAACTAATACTGTGACCACTTGTTTTCGACATCCCAGCCAGGGGAATTATCATCCCTGCTACTAATCTGTCTCGCCCCTGTCAGTGTTTTATGTATCTCACTGAGATCTCCACTCATTTTCCTAAACCCCATGGAATACAGGCCCAGTCGCCCCAAACTCTGCTCCCACAACAATCCTGTCATCCCAGAGATCAGTCTAGTCATCCTTCGCTGCTCTCCCTCGATGTCAGTTTTGTCATTTATAGGTAAGGAGACCAAAACTGCACACAATGCTGCACAATGTTCGAGATGGGGTCGCACTGAGGCTCTGTACAGCTGCAGTAAGATATCCGTACGCCTGGACTCAAATCCCCCTGAAATGAAGGTCAACATCCCATTTATCTTCCTAACCGCTTTCCATACCTGCAATAGTGCTTTCAGTGACTGGTGTACAGGGAGATCCAAGAGCTTTTCAATGTTACAGCTCCCCACTTGGTTGGTCTATATACGCTGGTCAGCATGTCAATGCCATTCCCAGTATTCACTTCTGGATTCAGAATTCTTGCCCCGCATGGACCTCGGAGGGATGCGCAGATGGAAACCAGAAAATGGAGCAGAATTCCCTTTATAGAGTAACATTTACCAACCTTTTCAATGGTAGGTTGTCGTTCTGGTTTTCCCATCAAAGAGCACAACGTCACATCGACCGACATTTCTCTCCATCTGCCACGTATTTGTCCAGACACTCCACTTGACTCAGTCACCTTGGAGCTTTGTCACATCATGCTCACACACTCACAATCTCACTTCGTTTAGTACCATCAGCAGCTGGGAAAAGTTGCATTTGATTCCTTTGGGAGCAGCTTGGTCCATTTTGGCTTAACCAAAGTTTCATATAGCTCTTATAATCTATGCCTCGATGAATGAAGGCTATGTTTATGGTCACTATGCTTTGTCAAAATATGCATTACCCTATCCAGTCACATTCAGGGATGTGTGGAGAAGCACCCTCTGAGCTTCCTAGTGTGCTACCATTCATTGAGTACTCTACTGTCTGGTTCTTTCTTCCAAAGTGCATCACCTCATATTTGTCAGGGTTACATTCCATCTGCCATTGAGCTGACCATCTGATCATTCCATCTGTATCTTCCTGTACATTTATTTCTGTCACCGATGCAATAACCCCCACACAAATGACACCTTACGGATACAACTCAGTGGACAGACTCCCTCAAGACACCTCACAACTCCCCCCAGCTACACCAGCATTAACAGAAGGAATACCCAATCCCACTCTCCCTACCCAGGAGATGCAGCCTGGAAAAGGACAGAAAAGGCCAAACCAGGCGGTGGAGTGCCCGAAATCCATTCCTCACCCCCCACCCCACCCCCACCCCCGCCATGTGGGGAGGACCCTGGTATGAGCCGGACAGGACCGGGATGCCTCGTGTGGAGAATCTGAATCATTGATTTCCCACCAACCTAGTCAGGGGTAATCTTAATTGAAGGGTAATTCTCACTTTAAACCAATTGTCAGTTCCAACGTCAGTTCTCTCACTCCCAAAATAGCAGATACCCCATTGCACAGAATTGCAGACATACAAATACACAGATGTATTGGGTAAAGCACCCCAATATACCATCAAGGATTCTCGGGAGAAGGCAGGAGAATGACGTGAGGAACATGTAAGAAATTAATGAATGGCATATCAGACTCGACGGGCCGAATGGTTTAATTCTTCTTTTTTAATGCTTTTGTGGTGTAATGCTATCAGACATTCCCTTCCTGAGACAGCGCCAGGGGCTGGTTTTAATACATACTTGATTGGAAAGAGTCAGTGGGAATGTGGGACAGGTTTGGAGGGTTGAATGGTTCATGCTTATTCCTATTAATTGTGTCCTTATGTGGGAAAAGAGGTGGTGATTTGATGTTAGGTTAACACAGTTTAAAATAAGGGGTCCCACAATGAAATAAAGATGTCCCTTTCCCTTTAGACTTGTGCTATCTGTGGTGTCCTCATCCTCAGGGAGCAGTGAAGACTCGTTTATTGAAGATATTCAAGGCTCAACTCGACTGATCTTTGCTGGACAGGAGAGTCAATATTTATTGGAAACAGCCAGGAGACGGATGGTCAGACGCACTCGGATCAGCTATGAGCATTCTGAATGGTGCAGCCAAATGGCCAACTGCTGATCCTACGACATGTATTGTTCCTCAATCCAGCCCTTGAGGTTGTTACAGAGGTACACTGCTGTCCCTACCCCACGTGTTCTTCTCTCAAACCGCAGCTCGAGGCTGTCACAGAGATATTCTGCTGACACTATCCCATGTGTTGTTACCTCAATGAACCCCCAAGGCTGTTACAGAAATATACTGCTGCCCCTACCACCTGTGTTGTTCTCTCAATCCACCTCGAAGCTGTTACAGAGATATACTGCTGCCCCTACCCCATGTGTCTTTCCCTCAATCCACCCTCGAGGCTGTTAGCGATATACTGCTGCCCGTGCCCCATGTGTTGTCCCCTCAATCCACCCCTCGATGCTGTTATTATATACTGCTATCCCTGCCCCGTGTGTTGTCCCCTCAATCCACCCTCGAGGCTGTTGCAGAGATCTGCTGCTGTCCCTACCCCATGTGTAGTCCGCTCAATCCACCCTCGAGCCTGTTACAAAGATATATTGCTGCCCAAACACCATGTGTTGTCTCCTCAATCCACCCCCAAGGCTGTTACAAAAACATACTACTGCCCCTACCCCATGTGTTGCTCCCTCAATCCACCCTCGAGGCTGCTACAGAGTTATACTGCTATCCCTGCCCCATGTGTTTCTCCCTCAATCCATCCCGCGAGGCTGTTGCAGAGATATGCTGCTGTCCCTACCCCATATGTTGTTCCCTCAATCCACCCTCGAAGCTGTTACAGAGATATGCTGATTTCCCTGCCCCATATGTTTTTCCCTCAATCCATCCCTCGAGGCTGTTGCAGAGATATACTGCTGCCCCTACCCCAGGTGTTGTTCCCTTAATCCACCCCGCAAGGCTGTAGCAGGATAGGGAACCACTCCATTTAGACAGACAGGTTCGTTACAATGAGACGGAAGG
>NC_057717.1:43229571-43235591 GCF_004010195.1 Chiloscyllium plagiosum | reverse complement strand
AGACACCCGGGTTCAATTCCCGTCTCAGGCAAGTATATGTGTGGAGTTTGCACATTCTCACCGTGTCTGTGGGGGTTTCCTCCGAGTGCTCCGGTTTCCTCCCACAATCCAATAATGTGCAGGTTAGCTGAATTGACAATGCTAAATTGCCCATATTGTTAGGTGAAGGGGTTAATAGAGGTGGGTTGCTCTTCGGAGAGTCAGTGTGGACTTGTTGTGCCGAAGGGCCTGTTTCCACACTGTAAGTATTCTAATCTAAGTAAAATGGAGAGATATTGCCGAGCTCTATGATACAGGAGGTTTCCATGTTCCTGGCACATGAATCATATGAAGTCAGGCTGCAGATACAGCAAAATGATTTGAATGGTAAATGGGATGATGATGTTTCTGGCAAAATTTATCGGGTTTAATGAAGGATGGTTTATTGCATCTATACAGGGCCTTGCTGAGACCACACCTGATACACGGTGTGCAGTTCTGATCCCCTAAACTTAAAAAATATATATATAATTCGTTTAGAGGATTGTCAAATATGTTTCCATTAACTCATTCCTGGAATGAAGGGGGATTTGTTATGGGGAATTATCAGTTTCGATCTCAGATGAGAAATCTTATTGAACCATCCATGATTTTCTGAAAAGTGTATCAGCTGGACGCATTGTTAATGAGAATAAAGCCAGAGAATATATTTTAAGAATGAGGTGCATTGACAATAACACACATATTATAAAAGACATCGACCAATATGTACAAATTACACAGATGCATATAAAAATGTCATCACATTGTTAAGGGGGAACATAATTTGCTCATGAAAGGCGCGATGTACAATAACAGCAATGCTGCTGCTGCATAGAGTCCATAATC
Organism: Chiloscyllium plagiosum; assembly: GCF_004010195.1. NCBI lineage: Eukaryota > Metazoa > Chordata > Chondrichthyes > Orectolobiformes > Hemiscylliidae > Chiloscyllium > Chiloscyllium plagiosum. The sequence continues at coordinate 43,234,724 of NC_057717.1, read as the reverse complement.
ATCCATTCCAGAGAATGTTCATGGAGCGCGCACATGGCACAGTGTGGTGTGCAATTGACATATTTTATTCTCCAACACAGAGAGGGAGAAAAATGCTCCGTGCCTGAGAAGCAGCAGCCGATTGATCCATCTCTCGTACTTTGTTGTAGCCAATAGCAAAGTTGGATACCACAAAATCCCTGTGCCATCTTTACCACTTTTGAAGGCTTCCTGATGAATATTCATTGGAATGTCTCCACTACCGAAAGCAAAGGGAATTCAGCCAAATCCAACTGTTCCAGAAATAAATCCCATTCCCAGCAGATTGTGTGAGCAGAATACCTTCAAAGGCAGAATAACATTTGGGGCACTCTATCACTTTGACTTTTGTTATGAGTTCAAATTTCTGTGTCTCATATTTTTCTAGAAAATGACCCAGTCTGAGACCTGCATCATTGGTCATATCACTAAATGTTTTCATTTATAATTTGTTGTAACCAGTGGAGGAGTGGGACAGGAAGAGGAAGCAGTGACCCTCCAACATTGGTTGGAACACAAATGCGAAATTCTCAAAGGGCTGTTAAAGTGTGAATTCCCTTCCACAGAAGTTTGTGGTGCCTGGATGTTTGCCTTTATCCAAAGTTGTTTTTGGTGAAAATTTGAGAGACAGGTGAATGTAGGAAAATGGTACACAGTCAGAAAAGTGCTACTGAAACCATAATCAGATCAGCCACAGTGTTAGTGCGTAGTGGAAAAGTTACAAAGTGTCTAATGACCCACATATGCTCCTCAGTCCTATGTTCCTATATTGTATTCAGTCCTTCAAACCTCCTGCAAAGAGTAGATGGGGGGCACGTGCTCCAAATACCTGGTCCACAGTAACACAGGATCTCATTCAATCCCTCACAACTGTCACACACGGTTTAGTGTGGATTTGGAAAATGTTATTGGGAAATCCAGGCTGAGTTCGGAAGATGCCTCTGATCTCTTTACAGAGTGTCTCCTCTCTGAAACTTGTGCTTCATTTGTTGGTCATTGAGAGAGAAAAATTTCAGGTTGCCAGGTGTATGTTGATTTTAACGAATATAGAGGGTCTTTTAAAGAAATAGTTTTAAGTTAAGAAATAACTTTCAGTGTTGCAACTGACCACAAAAGAAGCAGGATGGGCATTTCGCAAGAAGCGCATTGTTTGTAGGTCCGCTTTTTGGACTATCAAAATAGTAAAGGATGATCTCAGAAGTCAGAAGGTTAGAAAAGAGGAACTGGGTAAAATAACAGGAAGGCTGTAACGAACAAGGACAACCAAATAAGACAGACTTAAAAGGAAAACAAGTGAGGTAATTAATAAGCATGATTGGCTTACTCTTGGGTGCAGGGAATAACCAATTAGGGGATAGAATGAAATAGATACTTATGATACGTTTATTGCTTAATGCAGGGGTGTCGAGAGACCCCCTCAGAAAAATATTTAAAAACTCTGTATTTTACTGTTGGCTGTGACTCTCCTCGGAGAGCCATCCATCTTTAAAGATGTTCAAATGAATGTACTGCTTCGGTACTATTTGACTCGGATTGGAAATTATTGATTCAGTGGTTTCGTTTCTCACAACTGAGGGCTCGTCCGGGATGAACTTCAGCTCTTGAAAAGGCTCCCACCATCGATAACTGAGAAGGCGCGCACCATTCCTTTAGAACAGTCTCGTGTTTTTCACTGGTGGGTGTCTTGAGGGATTGCCTGAATTGAATCCTTTAAGTGTCGTTCCGAACCAGTTGGTAGTGAGTGTGTGTACTTTCAGTTGGACTCAAGGGGACCTTGGGTGGGACCCAAGGGGGAAGGCATAACCGGAAGACGTCTAATAGCCAGGTAACTCGGTTCCTGGACCAAGGAAAGAAAACTGACATTTAAGTACTACCTTGGTGGCTGGGGCTTGGATTTTAGTAGTTATGAGGGACTAACGAAAGTAACCTGGGGGATCGGGAGTACCAAACGCCTACCTCTAGTTCGACTCGAGGTTTCTGGTTCATAGCGGTGGGACCCTTAACTCGATTCCTTATTCGCGATTGATAAGAACGCCAGAATCACCTGACAGGGGTCAGGCTAACCCCTAAAAAGTGCTCTACCTTGAGTTGTACTCAAGGATTTACCTGAGTTTTCTGGGGGAAAGAATCCTCAGATTCTGTAAGGATTGCATAGCTATCGGGAGAGGTGATTGAGGCCAATGGGTGGTGAACCAGGGTGAAATGGGTTGTGCAACAAGTAGTAAAGGAAAATCCTTCGTTGACAAAGGTAGCGTTCCTGGCAACATTCCTCCAGACAGTCCGTTGGATAGGATGTTGGGAAATCGGAAACAAAATGATGACACACACGACAAAAAGATAGAAAGAAGATGATTAAGTATTGTTATTTTGTATGGACTAAGGAACCTATTCTTCATCCTACCGTCTTCTGGCCAAAGTACGGGTCGGACGAGGACTGGGTTTGTCACTGTTTAAATTTATATATTAATGCAAAAGAACCCTTCAGTCAGGATGAGTCTGATTATGCCTCCTGTTGGTAGGGTGAATCTAAAATACGGATGTGCACTGTAAACATAGATGAAAAGAAAATCCCTAGTGCACCACCTCTATCCCCATGAGAGGTATTAAATAATTTACCCCCGCTATACGGAAGAATCCAACAGCCCGTGGCGGTTTCTGCTATGAGTCAGGGGCAGGCAGTGGGACTGGGACAGGGAGATGAAGGTCCCACCACGTCTGAGACAGAACAGGAAATAGATAAAAGTCAGGTCCCGACTGCAAAACGCACCAGAAGCAAAATGGAAAGATTAGAAGAAAGTGAAGGGGAGGTGGAAGAAATGTTGCTCCAAAACATGCTTCCATTAAGAGAGGTCCCGATCGGAGAAAGAGAAATTGGATTTGTTCATGCCGCTGTAAATAGTGGGGAAGGAAGGTACTTTTAAAAAGAAATGAAAATAATTATAGAAGACCTGGTAGGTTTGTCAAAACAGATTGATTAATTCCTGGATCCGCATGTATATACTTGGACAGAATTGATGTACATACTAAATATTTTGTTTAGTGGAGAAGAAAGCGGGTTGATAAGGAAAGCAGCATTTGAGGTCTGGTACAGGGAACACCCCATGGGAACTGAAGGGGCAGGTCAGGCAGAGGATATGTTCCCCTTAAGAAACCCCAATTGGGATCATCAAAAACAAGAAGATAGGGAAAAAAAGAAAATTATGAAAAGTTTATTAATAAGGGCAATTGGAGAAGCCACCCTGAAGTCGCAGAATTTCACGAAGGCATTTGAGGTATGTCAAGGAAAGGAAGAGAGTCCCTTGGAGTTTTTACAAAGACTGAAGGACTTCATGCGCAAATATTCTGCGATGGACTTAGAGGGACCAGTTGGGGAAGGATTGTTGAAAATACACTTTGTGACTAAGTCTTGGCCAGTTATTCAGAAGAAAATAAAGAAAATAGAGGGATGGAGTGAGAAACCATTGCACGAATTGCTGAGAGAGGTTCAGAGACTATTTGTAAGGAGAGAGGACGAAACGCAGAAACAAAAGGCAAAATCGATGAGGTACTACGGTTGATGAGGTACATAAGAAAAGGACTGAAACAAAGGAAATAGATAACCGAAGAAATATGTGGCCGAATGAGAAAAAACAAGGGTATGGTAAAGGAACGGAGATACCCGAGAAATAAGGGAGAATAGATTGGCGGATGAGGCAGCTAGGGAGGGGGCCATGAGTCCACCAGAAGCAGTAATATATCCCCTGATACCTTCGCTCCCTAATCCTCTGACTACTCCGTTATTTAATACTAAGGAGGAGGAGGAGGAACTGAAAGACATAGGTGCATTTAAATCAGAAGAGGGGCGTTGGCTGCTACCTGATGGAAGGGAGATGCTTAATAAACTGATGATGCGAGAAATTATGACCATTTTGCATCAGGGAAGTCATTGGGGGTGCAGGCAATGTGCGATTTCGTCCAGCAAAGATATGGATGTAAAGGAGTATATACCATTGCCAAACAGATATGTGAAGGATGCAAAACATGTAAAAAGATAAACAAAAAGGTTGTGAGGAGACACGTTCAGGGAGAACGACCACCTGGACTACGACAATTTCTGAGTATCCAGGCAGAGTATACCGAGTTAACCCGGGTGGGAAGGTTGAAGTACCAGTTGGTGATCGTTGACCATTTGTCCGGATGGGTCCAAGCATACCCCTTGGCTACAGCTACTGCGAATGGGGTATCCAAGGAGATTCTTGAACAGATAATTTCCAGGTAAGGAGTAATAGAACATATAGGCTCAGATCAAGGTACACATATTAAGTCTAAAGTATTATAGGAGACAATGAAAAGTTTAGGAATCCCCTGGGAACTTCACACCCCTTGGCACCCATCCTCATCAGGAAAGGTTGAAAGAATGAATCAGACGCTGAAAAAAGCAACTATCTAAACTAGTACTTGAGACCAAACCCCCGTGGACAAAGTGTCTACCCTTGGCCCTCCTAAGGGTGCAAACAGCGCCTAGAAAGGACTTGGGATTGTGCCCTTATGAAATATTGTTCGGCTTACCTTATTTAGGCACAAAAGGGGAGGTTCCAATTGTGGAAATTAATGAACAGAAGTTAAGGAAGTATATATTGGCCGTGTCCAGTTCTCTATCTTTTCCTTGAACTCAGGGTCTGCTTGCCCAGACGCCACCCATTGACGTTGAAGTGTATCCACTCAGACTGGACGATTGGGTCCTCATCAAATCGTGGTCGGAGATGAAACTTCAGCCAGACTGGGAAGGTCCGTATCAAGCCCTCCTCATGACAGAGACGGCAATAAGGACGGCGGAGAAAGGCTGGACTCACTACACTTGGATCAAAGGGCCAGTGGAATCTCCAGTTGAGGAAGAAGTCTGGGTTGCTGAATCAATGCAATAACCGCTGAAACTCATGCTAAAGAGACTTTGAGTAACAGATTATACAGTGGCGACGCGAGCGCAGGATTATTTCTATGGGATTGTATATTAAGTCTTTTTGTGCTTCAGCACGACTTTTAGAATGCTGGGGATGCTTAGAGTTATGATACCAGCCCTCTTAGTTTTGGGATTTTGTCAAATATCATTTTCATGTGTGTTATTAACGGTCCCTGAGTCTGATAATCCGCAAGTA
>NC_057717.1:43224759-43227202 GCF_004010195.1 Chiloscyllium plagiosum | reverse complement strand
TTAATAAGTATGATTGGCTTAGGCTTGAGTGCAGGGAATTACCAATTGAGAGAATAATGGGCGAAAGTAAAAACCAAATCAGGGGATAGAATGAAATAGACACTTATGATAGGTTTATTGCTCAGTGTAGGGGTGTCGAGAGACCCCTCAGAAAAGTATAAAAAGCTCTGTGTTTTACTGTCGGGTGTGTCTCTCCTCGTAGAGCCACCCATCTTTAAAGATGTTCGAATAAATGTGTTGCTTCCGAACTCTTCAACTCGGACTGAAAATTATTGATTAAGTGGGGTTCGTTTCTCACACTTCGATGTCCTCAGAGGCTGTGGAGATCTCTTGAATGAGAATGTTGAAAACTGAGATTGACAGATTTTGACAAATCATCAAAGATTCTGGGGACAGTGCTGGGTATTGTTGAAATGTATGCTTCAGTAGCATTGTAGCTTAACATCGGCGACTTCACCAGCTTCCTGAAGGCAGTAACCAGTGTTGCAGATAATCACACATAATCCCAGTTCACAGTCTCGGAATGAGAGAAACTGCGGCACAGCCACCCAGATCCACTTGGAAATGGGGTTGGGAATGAATGCGCGGAGTTACTCTCTGGCTCCAGAGATGCAATATTTGACAGTGCGGTGTTCTATCATGGTATAGAGGCGCAAGAAATTCCGAGGTTGAGTGTGCTCCTGATCCAGGGAATTGTTGTCCCCGCTTTTACTATCATAGCGATTTACAGTGCATCTTGCTAAGACAGCTGAGTGACAGAACTGGAGCGTGTTGAGCCTTTAACTTTGCAGTGGTGGGTTTAAAAGATAATTTTGCTATTTGGATCTCTATTTCTGACTCTGGCGATGGCAGCTGCGTTGTCTTGCATCAGCTCAGAATCAATTTCTTCCACACAGTAAAGACGTCAACCTGTAGAAGGTGGTGTTGGCGGTGATATTTTAAACTGGTCACCCTTGGCGAGTGGGACAGCGATCCGGTGATGTTTAAGTTCGACGAATAAAACCTGGAATGCTAAACCTGACCTCAGGAACAGAGATCATGACTTTAATTTCCTGAAATCCCATTGATTCATGTCCGTTTTGCAGGGGATTCTACCATCTTTACCCTGTCCTGCCTACGAGAGACTCCAGGACAAGAAAAACATTAGCTGACCCTTAATTCAAGAATTCCCACCGTGTGGAGAAGCAGTTTAGTCGGCCCTTTCAGTCCACACGGTCTCTCCAAAGCGCATCCCAACAGACCCCATGCTATTCCCTATCCCATAAGTCTGCATTTCCAATTACTGATCCCTGTAACCGGCATATCTTGGGTCAGAGAGAGGAAAAAAAACGCAAATATACAGAGAATGTGCAGACTGTCCACAGACAGACATCCGAGTCTGGGATCACACCCGGGTTTATGGTGCAGCCAGGCAGCAACGAACAAGGGATAAAGATTAATTGTTGTCCTGACCAGTGATACTCACACCCTGTAGGTGAATAAGAAAGAATGAATGCACATTCACAACATGGAAAACGGGATTTGTATCTGTGTGGACTGAATTTGAAAGGATCGTTCACCCTGGGTATAAAAAAGGACACTGATACCACAGAGAAATTAGGGCAATGTGAGAACTGCTGGAAGGGATTCAATTAACCACAGAAATGGAAACTCATTTAATCAGTAACACTGGGGAGAGACCGTTCACCAGTCCCGTGTGGGGGAAGGGACCACTGAGCAAAACAACCTCCGGAGACTCCAGCAGGTATACATATCCCATCAGGTGTTCGATTATGCTGTCAATGCTGCTGTTAATCCCAAACAGCTGTCTTTTCCATAGTGGAAATCATAGAGTCATACAGCATGTAAACAGGCCCATCATTCTAACGAATCCATGCTGCACATACTGCCAAACTAATCTAGTCCCGTCTGCCGCTCCTGTACCCGCTGAGTGGTAATAATGCCCTTGTAGTTTTATTACTACATTGTTAATCCAAAAACCCCGGTAATATTTTGAGGACAAGGTGTTCAGGTCCTGGCATGACTGATGGTGGAGTTTGAATTCAATGAATACCTGGAATTAAAGAGTCTCGTGATGACCTGAATCAGTTGTGTGGGAAATCCCATCTGATTCACTCATGCCAGTTCGGGAAGCAAACTGTCATATTCATCTGCTTTGCCCCACATGAGACTCCAGATGGATAATATCGTAGTTGAATCTTAACTGTCCTCTGGGAAATCACTGATGTACTAGGCATGAATGAATAGATTTTATTTTAAAAATCTCACTTTCCTATTAATGTATAGATCCAATTGTCCTTTAAATGTTACAAATGTACCCTCATCCATCACTTCCCCAGGAAGATAATTGCACACGTAAAACACCCTCTGTACAAAAAATGCCTCACATATCTTTTTTTATAATCTCTCTCTTTTCGTCTTAAATATATACCCTTTCACCTTA
>NC_057717.1:43224373-43224736 GCF_004010195.1 Chiloscyllium plagiosum | reverse complement strand
AAGGCAGCTATCACTAACTCTAACTTACCTCTCAATAATTCATAAACTTCTGTCAGGTCGCTGCTCAAACCCCTAACCTAGAATGAAAACAGCCTCAACGAGGAGAAAGTGAGGACTGCAGATGAGAGGTCAGAGTCGAGAGTGTTGTGCTGAAAAAGCACAGCAGTTCAGGCAGCATCTGAGGAGACGGAAAATCGACGTTTCGGGCAAGGACCGGATGAATGACAAGCGCTAAAAATTGATTCTCCCGCTCCTCGCATGCTGCCTTACCTGTTGTGGTTTTCCAGCACCCCAATCTCCAATCTGAAAATAGTCTCAGGCTCTCCAACCCTTCATTATAAATCAAACCTTCCACACACGGCA
>NC_057717.1:43209403-43223873 GCF_004010195.1 Chiloscyllium plagiosum | reverse complement strand
TTAAAGAAAATGCTGCTTAGAAAAAGAGAGAGTTAAAGTGCAAAAGAAAACCCATCAGTTTTGTTTCTCGTTGCTTTGGCAGATTTTACTGAGTATTAAATGGACCAAACATCATGGTGTTTGTCCTCACATCCCTAACGCACGTGATTAAAGCAGGAAGTCGATCTCCAGGCAACTGGTCAATTCCTATTCATTATGTAATATCTTCCCTTCACAATAAAAACAATCCACGCAGTTCCATTTACAATGCTTTAGGTGGAATATTATGTCAAATCTTACAAGATTCAGAGATATTAGAACCGAATTCACGAAATTACTTTACATTTAAAGTCAACCAACTTCGACATTGTTTCCCCGCAACTTCCGACCGACTACAAGCCACCGCGACACCTTTACCTAGCTACACGCTGTCTCTCTCCTTGTGAAATTTATTCCTTGTATGTCACCAAATGTGCCTTTCCAAATATTTTGAAAAACAGATTCTCGGAGTGACAACGATTCTGTACTGATGATTTCTTTGCCTTCAAAAGTTTTATCAAAGGTTTTGAATGCCTGATGTTTAGATGTTTACTTACTCGAAAGAGGGAACTTTTCACCTATTTGCTCTGCCCAAACATTTCATAACCTGAAAAAACCCCATTAAGTCTTCCTTGGTTCAGGGATAACTGTCCTCAATTTTCCAAGAAGACAAGTGAACAAAATCTCATCCTCAGTACACCCCGTCAGCATCGTCTCTAGTGACTTTACACCCCAGTAAATACCATCATTATGCTTTCTGATAGAATCACAGAATGCTACAGTGCAGACAGAACTTTTCAGTAAATCGAGCCGGTGTCGACTCTCTGAAGAGCATCTCACCCAGACCTAGCTCTCCTCCATATATTTCACCTGAATAAGGGGCAGCCCTCCCCCTTATGATGTCAAATAAATCTGTTGGACTATTTGACATCATCCTGTGACTTCTGACCTTGTCTCCGCGTTATCCATGGCTAATTCACTTAACTTACTTAATTCACTCCCTGGACACGAGAGGGAAATTTAACTTTGCTAATCAACCTAACCGCCTGACCGAACAACAGTGTGAATTTCTTCCGACCGACTACAAGCCACCGCGACACCTTTACCTAGCTACACGCTGTCTCTCTCCTTGTGAAATTTATTTCTTGTGTGTCACCAAATGTGCCTTTCCAAATATTTTGAAAAACAGATTCTCAGAGTGACAACGATTCTGTACTCATCATTTCTTTGCCTTCAAAGGTTTTATCAAAGGTTTTGAATGCCTGATGTCCAGATGTTTACTTACTCGAAAGAGGAAATTTTTCACCTATTTGCTCTGTCCAAACATTTCATAACCTGAAAAAACCCCATTAAGTCTTCCTTGGTTCAGGGATAACTGTCCTCAATTTTCCAAGAAGACAAGTGAACAAAATCTCATCCTCAGTACACCCCGTCAGCATCGTCTCTAGTGGCATTACACCCCAGTAAATACCATCATTATGCTTTCTGATAGAATCACAGAATCCTACAGTGCAGACATAACTTTTCAGTAAATCGAGCCGGTGTCGACTCTCTGAAGAGCATCTCACCCAGACCTAGCTCTCCTCCATATATTTCACCTGAATAAGGGACAGCCCTCCCCCTTATGATGTCAAATAAATTTGTTGGACTATAACCTGGCGTCCTGTGACTTCTGACCTTGTCCCCGCGTTATCCATGGCTAATTCACTTAACTTACTTAATTCACTCCCTGGACACGAGAGGGAAATTTAACTTTGCTAATCAACCTAACCGTCTGACTGAACAACAGTGCGAATTTCTGAGTCAATGTTCCATCATAGTGAGCAAATGCTGTATGATTTTTTAATGGCTTTTTACCCTTGGTAACTCAGCCTCATCAAAGCAAATCAACCCAAATTCAATGTATTTAAACGCTACTCTGCGTTACAACCTGATTCGTGCTGCGGGAAACGTTTCTGCACTCATATTTGAATGCGTTTACATTGTTTCTTCCTCATCTTCCTGCTTCCAGTAAACACTTTAATCCGGAACAAGTCTGTCAAATGGTTTTCATTCCAACACAGTCACAAAATGCAGTTGGCAGAAGTCACATGTTTGCACTTTCACTGACACTCTGTACAGGCTGGTACAATTACAAAATTTAAATGGCATCTGGATGGGTTTATGAATAGGAAGGATTTAGAGAGATACAGGCCAAGTGCAGGCAAATGGGACTAGATTAGGTTAGGAGTTGGCATGGACAGCATGGGCGAGTTGAATCAAAGGATCTGTTTCCGTGCTGTACATCTCTATGACTCTAAATGGGTATAAGGAGAACACTGAGACAGGCAGTGAGATTCACCCAGGTTATAAGGGTTTCTGTCGGTCTGAATAATGCAAACAGTGTATTCCAAATTCCAACCACCCGCTAGCTGATAAAGCTTTTTCGCACATCTGCTTAAACCTTTCTGTCTTTCTCCTTAAGTCTCTGGCCCCTGCTGATCGATCCCTCCATCAATGGAAAACTCGTTCAGTCAACCCTGTCCATACCCTAACTCAATCAGGTCTTCTCTACATTTCCTTTGCACTGCGACAAACAGTCCACTCTGTCCTGTCTTTATTCCTAACTAAGGCTCTTCATCCCAAATAATATTCCGGTAAATATCTCCTGCAATCTTCTCAGTGTGATCACATTATCAGACCTATGGAATTACCATGAGACCAACGCAGAAAGCCACAAAAGCTGATCTTTTCCAATAAAATCTCTTTTCCCCATAACTGCCCTGGGTCTTTTCCATGGGTCTGACACTCCAATTGTCTCTGGCCGATGTCAATAAAAGCTGCTACATCGGGATTGATTTCACAACCGCGGTATCCAAATGGATCGACTTGTTTGGAGGTCCAGATGATGTTCACCCAACAACAGTGACCGCAGCAGCAGCACAGATAGAACACCATCAAAGTAAAAGGGAGTGATGAATTGCTCATTGCCTCAGAGATATGGGATGAGGGACGGAAAGGAGATTTAATGATCGTGGGAAGGAGAGTGATCTCCGACAACGGGTGTGTTTGAATTCTGATATATGAAACGCAGATACGTGAGAGAGCGGAATGTTAAGGTAAAACAATTAATTTCTTACCATGTTTCACAGTAAGGACAACGCAGATAACACTTAGTGCTGCGATTTGGATTCGAACCAAAGTTGCTGTGGTTACAAAGCCAAATACCGACAACCACGACCACAGCAACCACAGAGCAGAATGCTGGTAATCAGCAATAAGTATACTAGCAGAGGAAATGTTCTGAAGAACAGCAAATGTACAATATTAGTACTCAGCGAACTGAGAATGAGCTGAATCTTTAAGTTCGGTGTCCTCAGAGGCTGTGGAGATCCCTTGAATGAGAATGTTGAAAACTGATATTGATAAGTTTTGACAAACATCAAAGAGTTGGGGGACAGGACAGGATATTGTTGAAATGTATGCTTCAATAACATTTTAGCTTAACTTCGGCGACTTCACCAGCTTCCTCTAGGCAATAACCAGTATTACTGATAATCACACATAATCCCAGTTCCCAGTCTCGGAATGAGAGAAACTGCGGCACAACCGCCCAGATCCAACTGGAAATGGGGATGGGAATGAGTGCACGGAGTTACTCTCTGGCTCCAGTGATGCAATAGGTGAGCATGCGGTCCTTCTATGATGGTATAGAGGCGCAAGAAATTCCTAGTTGAGTGTGCTCCTGATCAAGATAATGGCTTTCCCCATTTATACTATCATAGCGATTTACAGTGCATCTTGCGAAGACAGCTGAGTGGCACAACTGGAGCGTGTTGAGCCCTTAACCTTGCAGTGGTGGGTTTAAAAGATGATTTTGCCATTTGGATCCGTGTTTCCGACACTTGCGTTGGCAGCTGCTTTTGCTTCCATCAGCTCAGAAACAGTTTCTTCCACACATTAAAGACTTCAACCTGTAGAAGCTGGTGTTGGCGGTGATATTTTAAACGTGTCATCCTTGGCGAGTGGGACACGGAAACGGTGATACTTAAGTTCGACAAATAAAACCTGGAATGCTAGCCTGACCTCAGGAACAGAGATCATAACTTTAATTTCCTGAAATCCCATTTATTCATGTCCTTTATGCAGGGGAAGTGTACCATCTTTACCCTGTCCTGCCTATGAGAGACTCCACTAACAGAAAAACATTAGCTGACCTTTAATTCAAGAATCCCCACCGTGTGGGGAAGCCGTCCAGTCGGCCCTTCCAGTACACACGGTCTCTCCGAAGCGCATCTCACCAGAACCCATCGTATTCCCTATCCCATATGCCTGCTTTTCCCACTGCTAACTGGCACATCTTTGGTCAGAGGGAGGAATAGAAACGCAAATACACAGAGAATGTGCAGAATGCCCACAGACAGACACCCGAGGCTGGGGTCGCACCCGGGTTTGTGGTGTAGCCAGGCAGCAATGAACAAGGGGCAAAGAATAAATGATGTCCTGTCCTGTGATACTCACACCCTGTGGGTGAATGAGAAACAATGAAAACACATTCACAACATGGACAGCAGGATTTGTATCTGTGTGGACAGAATTTGAAAGAAATGTTCATCCTGGGTCGAAAAAAGGAGGCCGATACCAGAGAGAAAGCAGGGAAATGTTGGAACTGCTGGAAGAGTTTCAATTCCATAGCGTCAGTCAGAGAGTCACACAGCATGAAAACAGGCCCGTCAGTCCAAGCAATCCATGCTGAACATACTGCCAAACTAATCTAATCCCGTCTGCCTCCTCTTGCACCCGCTGAGTGGAAATAATATCCTGTATCGTTAATCTAAAATCCCAGGTAATATTTTGGGGACAAAGGTTTCAGGTCCTGGCATGACAGATGGTGGAGTTTGAATTCAATGAATATCTGGAATTAAAGAGTCTCGTGATGACCTGAATCAGTTGTGTGTAATTTCCCATCAGATTCACTCATGCCACTTCGGGAAGCAAACTGCCAGTCATTTGCTCTGTCCCACATGAGACTCCAGTTGCATAATATCGTGGTTGACTCTTAACTGTCCTCTGGGAAATAACTGATGTGTTATGGTTGAATGAATAGATTTTATTCAAAAATCCCACTTTGCCATTCACGTGTGGATCCACTTGTGCTGTAAATCTTGCAAATGTACCCTCATCCATCACTTGCTCAGGAAATTAATTGCACAATTAAAACACCCTCTCAAGAAAAATGCCTCACATGCTTTTTTTTAAAAAAAAAAATCTCTCTTTTCCTCTTAAACATATGCCCTCTCGTCTTGAAATACCCCTCCTGGGAAAAGCCAGCTGTCGTTAACTCTAACTTACCTCTCAATAAGTCATAAACCTCTATCAGATCGCCGCTCAAAACCCTATCCTAGTGTGAAAATACTCTCAACTAGGAGAACGTGAGGACTACAGATGAGAGATCAGAGTCGAGAGTGTTGTGCTGGAAAAGCACAGCAGGTCAGGCAGCATCTGAGGAGCAGGACAATCGACGTTTCGGGCAAGGACCTGATGAACGACAATTGCGCGAAAAATTGATTCGCCTGCTCCTCGCATGCTGCCTTTCCAGTGTGGTTTTTCAGCACCCCAATCTCGAATCTGAAAATAGTCTCAGCCTATCCAGCCCTTCATTATAAATCAAACCTTCCTCACACGGCAACGTGCGTGTATGCCTTTTCTGAACCTGCTCCAGCTGAATAATATCATTCGTATAACTGGGCGACCAGAACGGGACACAATGTTCCAGAAGAGGCCTCGTGAATGTCCTGCAACACTTCGACATAATGTTCCAACACCTATCCACAAAGGACTGAGCAATGAAGGGAAGTATGCCAAATGCCTTTTAACCATCCGGTCTGTATGTGATGCAAACTACAAGGAATTATTTACCTGCACCCCTAGCTTCCGTGTTCTCAAACACTACGTAAAGCCCTTATCACTAACTGCATAAGCCCGACACTTTTTGTTGTACCAAAATACAATACCTTCCAGTTATCCAGATTGAACTCCATGTTACATTTTTCAGTCCAACGATTCATTGGATTAAGATCCTTTTGAATCTTAGATAATCTTCCTCACTGTTTACAATTCTGGTGTCGCCTGCAAACCTACGAAGCATACTTGCTGTGTGTTCCACTGTTTTCTCATATAGATCAATGATTCATGTTTACTTGTAACGGCCGTGATTTAGCAGTGTGCAGGTCATACAACAGTAGTTATGCAATTAACCATGAGCAAGAAAGCCGCAGTTTGTCGGGACATATCAAACAATTGGAAAGAAAAATGGTGGAAGGAATTCATTCCAGGGAAGTGGGTGATAGTGAAGCAAAATCAAACTTTAAACCAGCCGCCCACACTCTAGTTGTGGCACTCAGCTGTCTCAGCAAGATGCACTGTAGATTGTTATGTTACTACAAACGGGAACAAATTTTGCCTTCTGCCCCGCCTTTGACCAGAAGCTCTCTCAACCTCGGAATTGCTTGCGCCTCTAAACCGTCTCAGAAGTACCGTGCATTCACCGGTTGTGTCACTGGAGCCACCGAGTAACTCTGCGACCTCATTCCCATCCCGATTTCCAGTTGGATCTTCGCGACAGCGCCACACAGTTCCTCTGATTCTGAGGCTGGGAATTGGGACTATGTGGCAGCAGTGGTTACTGCCTTGTGGGGGGAATCTGGTGAAGTAGCCGATGTTGAATTGCATTACTATTGCAGCATACATTTCAACAAAAGCTGCACTATCCCCGGAGTCTTTAATGTTTAGGAGAAATCGATTTATCTCAGCCTTCAGCATATTAATGATGGAATCAACACAGCATCCAGCGGCACCAATGTTAAACGGTCAGCCCATTCTGAGTTCCCACATATCTGTCACTGTTCCCTAAGCCCTAATATTGTGCATTTGGTACTCTGCCTAACATTACATCTGCTACTGTACTTATTGCGCGCTGTTAGCGTGCTCGTCTGTGGGATGCCGAGATCGTATAGTGGTTAATACTCTGCGTTGTGGCCGCAGCAACCTCGGCTCGAATCGGAGTCATGGCAGACATTGCCATGTTTTCGTGAAACACAAAGGAATCAGTTATTTTAACATGGTAATTTTCTCCAAGGTGATGATGTTTTTCCTTCAAATTCTGCTCGGTCATATCGTCAGAATTCAAATCCTCCCGTTCTCAGAGATTTCCTCCCTCCTACGATCACTACCCGTCTTTCCATCCCACAGCCCCATTTCAGTAATTTGGAGATGCTGGTGTACGAACATAAAAATCACACAACACCAAGTTATAGTCTTAGAGGTTTAATTGAAGCACTAGATCTCGAAGCACTGCTCTTTCATCATGTAGTTTTGGAGTCGTTTCCTATTTCATTAAGGCACTGCAGAATCTAACACTGACTCTCACATTGATACCGATCGGCCTGTGTGGCTGCGGTCACTGTTGCTGGGTGAACGTGCCCCAACCCCCCCATCGGGATCTGCAGACCAGTTGATCCATTTGTTTACCACTGTTGTGAGATCAATACTCATGTAACAGCTTTTACCGACATGGACCAGAGATTATTGGGGGGTCAAGCTCAGGAAAAGGACACAGGGCAGTATCAGGGAAAAGCGACTTCACTGGGAAAGATCAGTTTCACCGGTTTTCTGCAACGGCCGAGCGCTAGTACCACTGACCACTGGACTGTTAATTGAGACACCAGGGACTCGGTTTTGACTCCGACTATGCTAGGTGGTAGTACTGGGGTTCAATAAATATCTGGAATTACGAATCTAATAACTTCTATAAATCCATGGTCAATGGTTGAAAAAACAAAACCATCTGACGTCCTTTAAGGAAAGAAACTGCCATTCTTACCTGATCGGGCCTCCATATGACTCCAGACTCACTGCAATACGGTTGAGTCTCAACTGCCAAATGTGCAATTAGGGATATCAATAAATACTGCCGAGCTAGCGACGCCCTCATACTGTAAAAAATTAGAAAAACATATCATTCGGCTCTAGCTAGATTACTGTGTGTAGTTCTGCAATTCACAGTATAGTACTGGTGTGATCGCACTGGGAACGTTGCAGGAGAAATTCACTGGGATATTGTCTGGGCTGAAGAGTTTCAGTTATGAGCTAAGAATGGACACACTGGGGTTGTTTCTCGCCAGACAGCGCAGATTGGAAAAGACATGACTGAGATGTACAGATACTGAGGGATATGGATAGGCGAGACTGAAAGAAGCGTTTCTTATTGATGGAGGAATCGAACACCGGGGCCAAGAGATTTCGGGAAAAGGCAGAAAGGTTTGAGTAGATGTGCGTAAAGGGTCAGAGAGGCGGAAAGTCTTTTAACCTGAAAAAAATTCAGATGTGAATTTGTGATGCCAAGACATATAAAACTATGGACTAAACGATGGAAATCTTGATTCAGGTCGTTAAGTAGTTGTGTTGGACAAGTGCGGCCACAACAGGCTGAAGGGCTGAAGGACGTTGTTGTCCTCCACAGTATCATGGTTAGTGACCCCGCCTGTCACAGGGCTGAATTCTCCGCTGGGGACATCGTAAATGTTTTAAACCTGTCGCTCTGTTACACAGTGAAAGTTATTAATGTCTGGCCTTCCATTCTCTATTGGATATGTCACAGCAAGGACAGTGCTGTCTGAATCAACTGGGGAAGTACTAAAGCTCCTGGGGGGAGAGAGTGTCAGTGAAAGTGCAAACATGTGACTTATGCAAACTGCACATTGTGTTTGTGTTGGAATGAAAACCATTTTATAGAGTTGCTCCTGACTGATATGTTTATTTTAAGCAGGAATCTGTGGAAGAAAACAGAGTAAACCTATTCAAATCTGAGTGCAGAAACATTTCCAGCAGCACTAATCAGGTTGTACAGCGTAGAACCGCATTTGGATGCATTGAATTCGGGTTGATGGGCGCAGCTTCATTTCACTAGGCTGAGCTACCAGTGTGTAAAGTCATTACACATGATAGAGATAGTGTTCAATGTGATGGTGCATTTGATCAGTGGTTTGCACTCCTCTTAAGTCTGTAGTATAGGTGGATTAGCCATGTTAATATGCGCTGATGTGTCCAGGGAGTGAATTCAGTACGTTACGTAAATTAGTCATGGGTAATGCAGTGATAAGTTCAGCAGTCACACAATGCCAGGTTTATTCCAGTAGGGTTATTTGAAATCACAAACCAGCGGCCTGCGGGGATAGAGACGGGAGCTAGGTCTGGTTGAGATGCTGTTCAGTGTGTCCCTACAGACTCGATTGGCTGAAATGTGCTTTCTGCATTGCAGGGAATCTGTGATTCTATCAGCGAGGACACTGCCAGCGTTTACTGGGGTGCTAAGACATTAGAGACGGTGCTGACGGCGTTTAGTGGGAAAGGGATTTTATTTATTTGAGTTTTGGAAAATTTGAAACTAAACCAAGGAAAACTGAATGGAAGTTTTCCAGAGTATTTGAGGTTTGGAGAGAGTAAATAGATGGTAAATGCACTCTTTCAAGTTCGTATATTTCTGAACGTCAGGCTTTCAAAACCATCGATGGAGGACAAAGAAATGATGGGAGCAGAATTCCTGTCACTCATATCGTTTCGAAAATATTTGGAAAGGCACATTTAGAGACACACAAGCATTGAGTTTCACCAGGAGAGAGACAGCCTGTGGCCAGGTGAAAGTGGAAAAGTGGGGTGTGGCGGTTGGAGGGTGCGAGGCAACAATGTTTAATTTGGACGACTTTAGATGTAAAGAAATATCGCAAACGTATGCAGCTGAATAAGATTCAGCGAAAAAAAACTCAGAGTTTTGAAAGATTTCTATTAATATTCCACATGAAGCATTGTAAATGGAACTGAGCAGATTTTTTATATTGTCAAGGAAAGATATTCCATAATGAATAGGAAGTGACCCATCTCTTGGAGATTGATTTCCTGCTTTAATCCCATGCCTTAAAGATGGGAGGACACTCACCATGATGTTGGGTTCATTTGATACCCACTGAAATCTGCCAACGGAACTGAGCATCAAAACTGGCATCTTGTTTTGTAGTTTAAACTTCTGTTTTTCTCATCAGTATTTTCTTTAAGCTGAAATAAATTCGGAGCAAAATTGAATACAATATTAAACGTTCCAATCATATAAATACAATTCACTTCCGATCATTGCAATGAACAGAGTGAAATTGCAGCAAAATTAATAAAATGAAACCAACAAAACTGCATTTCCGGGAATTTTACCTAGTTCAGGTTCAGCCATATGATAAAGACCATCGAGCTAAAACATCGCCTTCACTTCTCTCTCCATATGTACTGCTTCACGTGAGAGAGAAACTGTCTGAAGAAAGTATGAGTCAACACTAAATGTGCGTGTGAATGTGACGGGAATTTCTTGTTTGCTGGTTCATTCTGAGACAGTTCCGACTCGGAATAAATCAAGGACAAGGTGTTCCTTCCAAGGACGAGGTCAATTCCTTGGATTTTGCTGGAATTATTATTCTGCTGTAGGCAGAAACATAATGGTGCGGTTTCGATTCCGCTCAGGGAATTTCTTATCCCCTAGGTGCACCATATGTAATCTTGATGTGATCACATATGAGCCCCTTTGCCAAGAGGCCCAGAGGTTAAGGCGACGGCTGGCTCGTTCACTGCGCATGTGTGGATTTGAATCCTACTCGGGCTGTTGCTTCTATCAATCGCAGCTGTGGTTTCCCTTTGTACCTCGAATCTTTAATATACATTGGATGGCGAATCTTGTGCTTGCCCTTCATTGAACCGGAGATTTGTGATAAATCGATACCTCATCAAAGTCGAAATAAAGCAATTTGTTTCTGTTGTAAGTTAAATTGGGATAATGAAAAGGAGTGCAACGTTTCTTTCCTCCCTTCATTCCATCTTGACCTTCTATGAATTTAGATCGAATGAAAGTGAACCAACTAAGGAGAGATCGGGTGCAATATTTTATCCAGTGGGATTGTAAATTTTAATGTAACACCCCACACAAAGTTCTGATCAGTAATTCAAACTGTCAATTGGAATTGTAACCGCAGAAAACTTTTCCAATGAAACGAATCTTTCATTCTTTCACAACCTTTTGCTGTGTGAATCATACCGAGATCCATCATCCAGCGTGATCACCAAGTTGACAACAATATAAGATCCACCAATTTTCTTTAGTAATCACAACTTCTGCACATACCCATCTGCGGTGTGCCCAGTGCCATTTGTTGTCTCCAGGCCACAGCACATTTCTTGTTCATGAGTTTATGAGCCTAGTTCCTGATCTGTCTGATCAGTTTGGAAACATTGTCTATCACTTCATCCCATCCGCTCAGAAATCTAAACTTATCAATAAAATAAGGCATTAGACCAAATGATGTAGGATTAGAGTCGGCCATTCAGCCCATCGAGTCTGCTCCACCATTCAACGAACACATGGCTGATCTGATAATCCTCAACTCCACTCTCCTGCATTGCCTCGACAAATCTTCATCATCTTTCTGGTTAAGTGTCTGTCTGGCACAGTTTGAAAATGCACAACAACTCAGCCTTAACAACAGTTTCGGTAAGGAGTTCCACCGATTCACTGGCCCTTGAGCAAAGAAATTACTCCTCATTTCTGAATTAAATAGGCAATATCTAATTCTGAGTTCATGTCCTCGGGTGCTGTCCTCATACCAGGGCGTAAACCAACTGCCAGTATTTACCCTGTCAAGATCCCATGAACATTGAACGTTTCTAAATGTTATTATGAGGTTATAGAGCTCCCCTCCGCCTCCTTTGTTTCAAGGAGAATAATCGCAGCCTAACCAATCATTCCACGAAGCACCAATTTCTCCAGTGTTGGCAACATCCTCGTAAATCTCTGCTGTCCCCTGCAGCGTCCTTACATATTATTGAGGCAGGTGGAGAAATTTATGTGAAGAAACGGTTTAAATTTCAAGCACAGACGGGAATTGGAACTTGAAATCAATTAGCGACTGCAATCAGATTGGTCCACACAAGGACGAAATAGAGTGATGATAACTCTGTCAAATGATAATCTATTCATATCCAACTGACATTCAATGGCTTTTCTTCAACCCCGTGTAATCGTCCACATATCTAGTATTTAGGAAAAAAATAATAGAAACTGGCTATATAAACATTTTGATAACAAAAACATGTCCTTTGGTAGTCATTTCTGGATTACAAATTCAGCTCGTGTCTCCGTGCAGATCACTAACCGAACTTTCCATCCCACATCCCCATTTCATTAATTTGGAGATGCAGGTGTACGAACATAAAAATCACACAACACCAAGTTATAGTCTTAGAGGTTTAATTGAAGCACTAGATTTCAAAGCACTGCTCTTTCATCATGTAGTTTTGGAGTCGTTTCCTATTTCATTAAGGTACTGCAGAATCTAACACTGACTCTCACATTGATACCGATCGGTCTGTGTGGCTGCGGTCACTGTTGCTGGGTGAACGTGCCCCAACCCCACCATCGGGATCTGCAGACCGGTTGATCCATTTGGTTACCACTGTTGGGAGATCAATACTCATGTAACAGCTTTTACCGACATGGACCAGAGATTATTGGGGGGTCAAGCTCAGGAAAATGACACAGGGCAGTATCGGGGAAAAGCGACTTCACTGGGAAAGATCAGTTTCACCGGTTTTCTGCAACGGCCGAGCGCTAGTACCACTGACCACTGGACTGTTACTTGAGACACCAGGGACCCGGGTTTGACTCCGACCATGCTCGGTGGTAGTATTGGACTTCAATAAATATCTGGAATTACGAATCTAATGACTCCTATAAATCCATGGACAATGGCTGAAAAAACAAAACCATGTGACGTCCTTTAAGGAAAGAAACTGCCATTCTTACCTGCTCGGGCCTCCATGTGACTCCAGATTCACTGCAATACGGTTGAGTCTCAACTGCCAAATGTGCAATTAGGGATAGCAATAAATACTGCCGAGCCAGCGACGCCCTCATACTGTAAAAAATTAGAAAAAAAATCATTCGACTCTAGCTAGATTACTGTGTGCAGTTCTGCAATTCACAGTGTAGCATTGATGTGATCGCACTGGGAACGTTGCAGGAGAAATTCACTGGGATATTGTCTGGGCTGAAGAGTTTCAGTTATGAGCTAAGAATGGACACGCTGGGGTTGTTTCTCGCCAGACAGCGCAGATTGGAGAAGATATGACTGAGATGTACAAAATACTGAAGGATATGGATAGGCGAGACTGAAAGAATAGTTTCTTATTGTTGGAGGAATCTAACACCGGGGCCAAGAGATTTCGGAAAAAGGCAGAAAGGTTTGAGTAGATGTGCGTAAAGGGTTAGAGAGGCGGAAGTCTTTTAACCTGAAAAAAATTCAGATGTGAATTTGTGATGCCAAGACATTTAAGACTATGGACGAAACGATGGAAATCTTGATTCAGGTCGTGGAGCAGTTGTGTTGGAGAAGTGCGGCCACAACAGGCTGAAGGGCTGAAGGACGTTGTTGTCCTCCACAGTATCATGGTTAGTGACCCCGCCTGTCACAGGGCTCAATTCTCCGCTGGGGACATCGTAAATGTTTTCAACCTGTCGCTCTGTTACCCAGTGAAGGTTATTAATGCCTGGCCTTCTATTCTCGATGGATCTGTCACAGGAAGGACAGTGCTGTCTGAATCAGCGTGGGGAAGGACTGCAGCTCCTGGGGCGAGAGAGTGTCAGTGAAAGTGCAAACATGTGACTTCTGCAAACTACACATTGTGTTTGTGTTGGAATGAAAACCATTTTATAGAGTTGCTCCTGACTGATATGCCTATTTAAAGCAGGAATCTGAGGAAGAAAACAGAGTAAACCCATTCAAATCTGATTGCTGAAACATTTCCAGCAGCACTAATCAGGTTGTACAGCGTAGAACCGAATTTGGATGCATTGAATTCGGGTTGATGGGCGCAGCTTGCTTTCACTAGGCTGAGCTACCAGTGTGTAAAGCCATTGCACATGATACAGATAGTGTTCAATGTGATGGTGCATTTGATCAGTGGTTTGCACTCCTCTTAAGTCTGTAGGTCAGGTGGATTGGCCATGTTAAATTGCGCTGATGTGTCCAGGGAGTGAATTCAGTACGTTACGTAAATTAGTCATGGGTAATGCAGTGATAAGTTCAGCAGTCACACGATGCCAGGTTTATTCCAGTAGGGTTATTTGAAATCACAAACCAGAGGCCTGCGGGGATAGAGACGGGAGCTAGGTCTGGTTGAGATGCTATTCAGTGTGTCCCTACAGACTCGATTGGCTGAAATGTACTTTCTGCATTGCAGGGAATCTGTGATTCTATCAGAGAGGACACTGCCAGCGTTTACTGGGGTGCTAAGACATTAGAGACGATGCTGACGGCGTTTAGTGTGCATGGGATTTTATTTATTTGTGTTTTGGAAAATTTGAAACTAAACCAAGGAAAAC